>NC_139702.1:5084512-5286764 GCF_964188405.1 Protomyctophum parallelum | reverse complement strand
GGCATTTAGCAGACGCTCTTAATCCAGAGCGACTTACATTTAAGCAAGAACAAAGCATGGGAATACATCACATAAAAAGCATTTATCATGAAACATGCGTAAGCTAAGAAAGTAACAGTGGAATATTTATATAGTGAAACTATACGTACACTATACATATAAACTATACATCTTTACTACTATGCTATATATGTGTACTATGGCGTGCTATGACTACATACAATACAATTACAGTGCTGTCTACATAACATGCTATAAGTCTGTATCAAATGCTATATAATCCAACAGAAATGCTATCTAAGGGTTTAGGGTAAGTGCTAAGGGCCATGATGGAGTCTTATCTACTCTACTCAGATCTAGGAATTCCCGCCCATGCAGCGCTGACAGAGCGTGAATCATCTTTAAGGTTCCAAATGTTTTGAATTAGGGAAGTGTCTCTTAGCTGGCAGTTGGTAACTGTTGATGTATTACTGTGAGTGCGCCGACCAAAGAACTTAAATTCAACGGTTTCTGTTTCACCTGAAATTGACCCGTGTGTGTGTGTGTGTGTGTGTGTGTGTGTGTGTGTGTGTGTGTGTGTGTGTGTGTGTGTGTGTGCGTGTGCGTGTGCGTGTGCGTGTGCGTGTGCGCGTGCGCGTGCGCGTGTGCGTGTGCGTGTGCAAATCTTTTGTTTGATATAATTTCGGTCGAGCAGAATTTCGAACTTTTTCTGTTCTTTTTGTGAATTAAGGCCCATACTGTAACTGTATACAGTGTCACACAAGCATCAAAAGTAGCAGATCCATGATCTCCAGACGTGTTGCAACACGGACATAATTATGAGGTTTCCACCCGGCAGAACTTTTATACATTAGCCCAAGGAATTTGACCTTTTTATTTCATTTTATATCTCTGGGGGCCCAGATTTAAATTATAAAATTGTCACTGGTTAACTTTGAGACTTAACTAATTCGCTGCCAACACCGCCATCTGGTGGCTGAATTTATACTATTTATTGATAAACAAAACTCTCTGTATACAGTATATATATATATATATATATATATATATATTGGCAGCTCCGGGCTCGATTGGCTTACTCTTCAGCCTCAATGCATCGTCAAACAAAGAGGTGGGGGCTGAGGCATTTCTAGTCCTTTTTACAGAATTACAGCCCTAATCGCGCTCAATGAACAAAGCGACCATGTTTTAAGCGGCTCAATAGCAACTCCCGGTGACCTCACGTCTAAAATATTAGGTAGTCGTTGATCGGATCAGCGCAAGGAGCTCCGCCATTACATGTTTTGGGGGAGGAGCTCCACCATTACATGTTTTGGGGGAGGAGCTCCACCATTACATGTTTTGGGGGAGGAGCTCCACCATTACATGTTTTGGGGGAGGAGCAGGCGGCCTTCTTTAACCCATTCTGACCGGGCACCCATTTTGGTGTCAGCATCATGTTATGCTTTAGCTATTTAAAAATAGCAGATCTACAAGCTCATATCATTTAAAAATAGCAGATCTACAAGCTCATATCGCGCCACCGAGTGGCGCGATACGAGCTTGTAGGTCTGCTAGTTTTGAAAAATCGAAGAAGGACTGACATTTTTAGAATCTGATCTCAGGTCAGAATGGGTTCATCAGACCAGTGTGTGTCCAGTCGGAAACCTCGTATGAATCTGATCTCAGGTCAGAATGGGTTAACAACGAAATACAATGGCACTGAACGGTGGCAGGAGCTGAACTATCGCTACTGCCCACAATATGCTCTATATTAGTTATGTGTTCATTTAAAGTAGTGGCTCTCAAAGGTGTGATCCAGGGAGCTCAGGGTTACTTGAGGGAGTTCCAAATGGACCCATTACAGGTCTGTAACTCCTGAGTGTAGTCAGTGTACCAAATAGAACCAAATGGACCCATTACAGGTCTGTAACTCCTGAGTGTAGTCAGTGTACCAAATAGAACCAAATGGACCCATTACAGGTCTGTAACTCTTGAGTGTAGTCAGTGTACCAAATAGAACCAAATGGAAATAAAAAGCAAAAATAGTACATCATCCTATCCTTCAATTCCATCCTCGGCTTTTCATGCCAAAAAACATAAATGGTTTCTATAACGTTATAACAGGACGGCTTCCTCCACTGCAGGATTATGCCTTTTCTTTTAAACGTGTCTTGGCATGCCCTGAATACGTTAGTTAGTTTTGATTATAGCAAAACAGGGCCAAAATACACAGCAGTGTAGATGGAATGTTGGGGTGTTTCATAGAGCGAGATGTTGCAGGGGGGACCTCCTGTCTTGTTGGCACAGAAATAGGACACCCCATGTATTATAGATCCCATTTAAAATGTCAGCATGTTCACGCCTGAGTGAGCCGCCTCGCAGGCCACATGCCCGATGCGGGCGGTGGCTCAGGGGTAGAGTGCCTGGATGGTAACCGTAAGGTTGCCAGTTCGAACCCTGTGGGCTCCCCCAGAGTTACTGTCGAAGTGTCCTTGAGCAAGACACTGAACCCCTAATTGCTCCCGATGTGCTAGTTGGTGCCTTGCATGGTTTCCGCTGCCATCGGTGTATGAATGTGTGTGTGAATGGGTGAATGTAATGCACAATCTCTGTAAAGCGCCTTGGATAAAGGCGCTATTTATAAATGCACCATTTACCATTTACCATTTACCAGATCTCACCCGATGCCTCCGCCCATCTCCTCTCTCCGAAAAGTTCAGCCCCGACTCGTACTTCCAAAAAATGGCCGATCTATAAGTTCACAACGTGTCGCATCCAAGACGCGCTGTGAGCTTGTAGATCGGCTATTTTTTTCCATTGCAACAGCGTTGTACAATGGACGGTATAGATGAAGCGTTGCACTCATAGACTGTAAAAAATATGGACAAAGCGTTCGCCGGGTCTAACATGGACGTAAAATGAAGCCTGTTATTCCTGCACTGTAAGTCGCCATCTTTCTAGGTCCGTTTGGTACCAGCTGGCCATTGGCTGGCTCCGTTTTGGACCAGCTGGCCATTGGCTGCCCAGACAACGAGGCGGGACTTCCCCCCCTTCTTCTCCGTTGGTTTTTATTTTGACTCGAGTGGGAGGGGAATCCCGATCATAGACTGTAACGGTAGCCACGCCCCTCAGAACATACGCGATGTTTTTTTTTCTTTATGGTAATTTTTTTAATTAATGGGACCATAATTTTCCAAAAAGAATATTATGACATTAGAAATGAGACTTTAAACTAGTGACTGGAAGCAGAAAGTATTCATGACCATGTTTATTAAGGTAATACAGTCTAGGTGAAGTTGGGCCAAAATACATGGGCCTCTATGGAGCTATGGGGCTTTTTGGGTCCAGTCCAGCGCCACAACAGGCCATTATATGAACTACCGATTTCAAATGAGGCTTCACGAAATATCTGGCTGACTGCCCCCCTGGTTGCACTTTACCTAACCCGGTTCATATTGTGTTTTGTCTCGGTGCTCCGCGCTTGTGTTCGTATAACCTCTGCATCTGACATTTTGAAGTCCCCCTTCTTCTTTATGCTTTCCCTACAGGCATGTGCACACACACACACACACACCCACACACACACACACACACACACACATACACGCATGCACGCACACACGCATGCAAGTCACACATACCCTCAAGCACCTCAAAGCATACAATGACAGTATGAACAATATTATCATGTTTTATTGGTTATTATTGCCGCTACGAAGACTACTATTACACACACACACACACACACACACACACACACACACACACACACACACACACACACACACACACACACATGCACAGGTACTGTATGCATATGCACAACACACAGTAGGGAGCATCACTCGACTGCCTCAGCTGAGGTTTATAATGAGGTATAAAGGGCATCATATCGTCTCTGTCGTGTGGAAACCTCATATGTCCAAAGCTGTTACTTTTCAGCATTCAGGTTCAAAAGTAGCAGAATCTACAAGCTCAAAGCGTGTCGCTTTTGGGCTTGCGGATCTGCTACATTTGATGCTTTTTTGTGTCGCTGTAGTATGAGCAGAATATTTTAGAATTTAGAATTCTATTGAAAGGATAGGATAGCCCCTTGAGATGCAGCATCTCATTTTAGAGGGGGTCACGTACACAGGGAAAAACATTACATACAGTACAGTGCAGTTACACAAATAGACAGTGCACAATAGCCAATACAGACATGTACAGATACAGTTAGCTTGCTCATCCTCTCCCACCCACTCCCCCATCCCCCCAACTCAAGCTGGACAAGCATATTGAGAGTACAGTACAGTGACTTGAAACAGGGGTCAGAAGTAAACAGCAGTACGGGCAGTGTTAGTAGCATGAACAGGTTGAACAGGTTGTTTTGAGGTGTGAATACAGAGAAGTCCTGAAGCGAGGCCAGGAGAGGTCACAGATCTGAGAGAAAGGGGAAGGTTGTTCCAGTCAAATGGAGCTTTGTAATGGAATGACCTGCGTCCGGATTCAGAGAATATTCTTCTGGGAATAGCAAAGTAGGGATGGTGAGTATTTCTAAGTGGGTATGGGGATGTACAGTATATACGTACCAGTGACTGTTTCAGGTATGGAGGGCAGTTGAAGTGCACACATTTAAAGATGAATTGGTACCAGTGAAGTTGTCTTCTTGCCTTTAGGCTGCAGCCAGTCAAGTGAACTTGACACAACAGTGGTGTGTTTGGTCTGGGCACCTCAGTATGAATCGGCATAGTGAGTTATTTAATACATGTAGAGGTTTGAGAAAGGTTTCTGTGGTGTTCTGATAGACTATGTCGGTGTAATCTACAGGGCGTTAATTCACGCCCACACACACACACGCACAAGTTAGAATATTGAGATAAGAGGATTCTGCTGGACAACAGCGATATGCTAGGCCTTGGTATCATGCTGCGCTGCATAATATCTGCCAGGGAGCCTGCAGGCTCGCTGTGTGGGAACAACTGTAGCCCTGTGCATCTTCTCTTATGATAGCAGGATGCTGACAGTGTCGGAGGGTGTTCACACCTCCACGCTGGGACCAGTGCATCTTCTCTTATGATAGCAGGATGCTGACGGTGTCGGAGGGTGTTCACACCTCCACGCTGGGACCAGTGCATCTTCTCTTATGATAGCAGGATGCTGACAGTGTCGGAGGGTGTTCACACCTCCACGCTGGGACCAGTGCATCTTCTCTTATGATAGCAGGATGCTGACAGTGTCGGAGGGTGTTCACACCTCCACGCTGGGACCAGTGCATCTTCTCTTATGATAGCAGGATGCTGACAGTGTCGGAGGGTGTTCACACCTCCACGCTGGGACCAGTGCATCTTCTCTTATGATAGCAGGATGCTGACAGTGTCGGAGGGTGTTCACACCCTGTGGAAAACGGCCAGGCACCCGAGTGCTGCTCTGAGTGGCGGGATATTTGTCTCCGTCTGTTTTACTTCCCATACATCTGTAGCCTCGGCCGGGAGGCCAACCCGGGATCCCCATTCCAATGGCACGTACGTTAACCAGTCGACTAGAGAGTCATGACCCTCTAGGCAAGTAGCAACGCAGCACCGTATAGCCTACAGTCGTCCCCCCCCCCCCCCCAACTGGAAGCGTGTCCACACGCGCCAGCCAGGAGCCAGGCTCGACTGACTGGGGGGGACCTCTGCCCCCAGGGAGGGAGACTGTTTGGGCTCAGGTTAAAGGAGAATTCCATACTAAAAGGCTTTCTTACCTTTCTTTGTAGTTGTTACGTCCCCATCAAAGAGGTCCAGGTGTTATTTTGTGCAAAAGCTCCTTATTGGCTATTTCCCCTACCATAAGCCCTAAATGAATTGCATTGAATTGAATGGGATGTATGGGGTGTTGTGCTAATTCGCTTATTTCCATCGCTCAAAATTATAATTCTTTTGTATATATCCTCTCTTCATAATGTAAATAATAACCCAAGCGGCACAGTTTACTACTTATTTCGATGGAAATAAGTGAATTAGCACAACACCCCACACATCCCATTCAATGCAATGCAATTCATTGAGGGCTTATGGTAGGGGAAATAGCCAATAAGGAGCTTTTGCACAAAATAACACCTGGACCTCTTTGGTGGTGACGTAACAACTACAAAGAAAGGTAAGAAAGCCTTTTAGTATGGAATTCTCCTTTAAGGTCTGTGCCGTTCCGGGAACATACTTGTAGAGGTTACCCAAACACACCGCTGCCACCAATGTAGCCTCGGCCGGGAGGCGAAACCGGGTTCCCCATTCCAATGGCACGTACGTTAACTAAAGAGTCATGACCCTCTAGGCAAGTAGCAACGCAGCACCGTATGGCCTACAGCCCTACACATATACCTCAACCTCACATCCCGTACTGTAGACACACTGCTGTCTGTGGTGCTAAACGCACAAGGGTGACGTAGCACTCACATATTGGTAAATGGTAAATGGTGCATTTATATAGCGCCTTTATCCAAGGCGCTTTACATAGATTGTGCATTACATTCACAC
Organism: Protomyctophum parallelum; assembly: GCF_964188405.1. Classification (NCBI taxonomy): domain Eukaryota; kingdom Metazoa; phylum Chordata; class Actinopteri; order Myctophiformes; family Myctophidae; genus Protomyctophum; species Protomyctophum parallelum. Next base: position 5,280,285 of record NC_139702.1, on the reverse strand, counting down.
ATTCATACACCGATTGCGGCGGAAGCCATGCAAGGTACCAACCAGCACATCGGGAGCAATTTGGGGTTCAGTGTCTTGCCCAAGGACACTTCGACATGTAGACAGGAGGAGGAGCCGGGATTCGAACCGCCGACCCATGGATCATTGGACGACCTGCTCTACCTCCTGAGCCACAGTCGTATTCAACACGTCATCTTCTTGTCTATACTGAGCCCATGAAGGGAGAGCGTCCTTGTTTGTTTATTCATTGTAATTTAGGCCCTTCTAAATCATGATAGTTTTCTGAAATATACCTACAGTATGTTTCTATATCAATGGTGCTCAATATTTCATGTCAAGGACCCCAAAAAGTATATGTAATTGGCGGCCGACCCTCATGAAAATAATTATGTTGTTCCAGCGACTCCCTCAGAAGTTAAAAAACGTTTGCTCTGAAAGAATGTATATTCAAACATTTGCACCACATTTTCACGATTTCTCAAAAATAGCAGACCTACAAGCTCGTAGCTTGTAGATCATGTATAAAATAATGCTTAAGCATGTCTTTTTTTACAGTTGGTAATCCCTTAACGGTCTTGTATGTAAGCTTAATCGTGTGGTTCTTTGAATTACACTGGTTATCATAATTCATAATGAGAGAGTTATTTTTCGATCCACTTCTTCAACAGTTTAATCTCAGAACCCGCCATACGGGGGTCTCAATCAGGCTTCATCCCGTGCAGAGGATTTATAAAATGGCTAAACTAGTGGCTCTAAAAGCTCTCAACTATTTCCACTATTTGTTTGGGGGGAGAAAAGCGAAAAGCGTTTGAAAATGTGCCTATAATGACGTTCCCAAAATAGGGATGCCACTATGAATGTGGTTAATAAATTCAGGGTTGCATACAATAAAAGGCTTATCTAAATTATAATGCATGTCACATCATGACAATTCATAGTTGGGTTAAATAACAGAATGTTAGGTTACACCGTCGTGAACCTGCCTAAACCAGGAAACCAGTCACAGACTATTAACATTAATTTGATATTACAGTCACGTGAGGTCTGACCTTAACCTGCAGCCTGCCTTCACTCTTTACCGACCTGCATGAGTCAGAGGGAGAATCAGCCAAAGGGCACAGTTTTCATGGCACCGCATCATAAATAAAGGACGGCTTCAGTCTAGACCACCCAAGCAGTCAGGTCTTCTTGTATTTGAGGATAGCGTTTCAATCAAGGAATCGTTCATCTAACCTACAGTACAGTACAGTATATATACATGCGAGGACTTTCTCACTCTCTGTTTTTCCACCACTGTCTATGCTTCAATCACTGGTTCAGTGTGGAAACGGGCCCCAAGGAGATTTTCCGCAATGAAACAAACAATTAAAACAAATATTTAAAAAAGGATCTGATGGTCGTACAGACATTTCCTCAAATAATGACTGGGTCTTTATTTACTTATAACAGTTGGTATCAACAAAGCATTTATTTGACACGGCCTTGTGTGAGTGGTATAGGCCTTTATTTCTTCCCTTTTTCATCTTTATAATTATAAATTCAGAATTCCTCCTCGCACATGTCTGTGTCGGCGCTCCTATACAGTGTATCCTGATGGCTCACCTGCCAGTGAGGAGCCCCCACCGGGAGGACCGTAGCGCCTACCTCCGTCCTACTCCTCCCCGTTCAGTGTTCCCAGGGCCGGTCCTGAGAAATCTGGCGCCCCCAAGCAGGATTTTTCGCGGCTGCTTCGTCGGCCTGTAGGACGGGCCGGGCCTAAGTGTTCCCCACTGACAGGCGCCACGCCAGCCTGTAGGAATATGTGCAGGGATAAAGTTGTGTTCGTATTAGGGCTGACCTCGATTAGTCGAATAGTCGACTAATCGATCGGAACGGGTCTCAGTCGACTGACCACCTCTTAGTCGACTGAGCAAAAAAATTGTATATAAAAATACAATATTTACAAAAATATTGTATTATTCCACTAGGTCTGTGGGGGACATAAACACATTTGAACATTCTGACTGTTCAAATCTCCAATGTGCATGTGGAGTGTGTCTGCCTGTGTGGCAATGTGCCACTGCCTGTGACTTGAATCGCACAGTGTGCTGGCCTGATAGACTCCAGAATCTCAATCTCACCTGCTGTGCTCAATCTGGCTAATGACAAGCCTCTCAGTTGTTAAAAAAAAAATATTTGAACAGTCAGAATGTTCAAATGTGTTTATGTCCCCCACAGACCTAGTGGAATAATGCAATATTTTTGTATATTTTTGTAAATATTGTATTTTTATATAAAAAAAAATTGGGCATTTTTTGCTTAGTCGACTATTAGTCGACTAACAGCAAATCTATTCATCTATCAGTCGACTATACAAATCCTTAGTCGGGGACAGCCCTAGTTCGTATAGATGCCCCACGGTGGAGTCCAAACCCTAGACCAGGGGTGACTTCAGGAGGGATGCCAAATACTAACTCTCCACACCTTCAGGCCTTTATTTCTAATTCCCTTTGTCAGATGAGCATAACACCGGGACTCCACCGGGCGAGTCAGCGTCGCGTCTCCGTCACCGTCAGGGAATGTTCCCTTTTTAATCGATGAAGGGTGGCTCCACTGCCCGCGTTGCGTTGCCTTGCGTGACTGCATTAAAATTCCCCCGGTTTGTTTTTTTGCGCACACACGACGGAGACGCAACGCACCCGGTGGAGCCCCGGTGTAAGTCGTATAGTGTAATATGAAACTGCTCCCATATTCGCCCTGTTAAAAGTTACTGCCTTTCTCAGCACTTCCTGTATCTGTTTGAAACCCATTCTGACCGGGCACCCATTTTGGTGTCGGCATCATGTTATGCTTTAGCTATTGAAAAATAGCAGATCTACAAGCTCATATCGCGCCACCGAGTGGCGCGATACGAGCTTGTAGGTCTGCTATTTTTGAAAAATCGAAGAGCGACTGACATTTTTTTAATCTGATCTCAGGTCAGAATGGGTTAATCAGACCAGTGTGTGTCCGGCGGAAACCTCGTATGAATCTGATCTCAGGTCAGAATGGGTTAAATTGCTCCAGCGTTTCATTGACATGTACGTAGCTACAACAACACGAACACACAGATACAAAGATGAGCTTTTTTGTTGTTGTTTTGAGTGAGTGCCAAAATATGCTGTTTAGTTACAGTTCTCTAATTGAAAATCACACATGCACATACATTGTTTCTTTGTTTTAATCCCTCAAAAGATTCAGGGGGTCCGGTCGGTGCCCCAAAACAGAGTTCCGTCAGACCGGGCCATTAATTGTGCAGAACCGGGAAACAGCATATTGTCCGTGGGGTCTGTGGAGAATGCACCCAAATCTCTGTGTCTGGGTGTGCATCTGCTTCCCTGAAGGGCATATAGTAGGCTTTACTAGGCTATTATTAAACAGAATACAAATGTATGTAAATGTAAATACAGCAGTATAGAGCAGGAGCCCGGGGGTTACATTCGGAGTCTTTCTGCTGGATAGAAAGGTGAGGGGGGGTCGAGGGAGGGAGGGATGGATCCAGAGAGCTAAAGAGAAAGACAGCTGTTCATAGGTCCACTTAATCTGCCGCTGAACAGCGGGATCAGGGCTGGGCAGCACCACAGATCCTGGCTCAGCTGCCCTGGATGGATGGCTGGGCGGGGAGGAGCCCTCCCACCCACCCACACACACACACACACACACCCACCATGGGGATTAACACACTGGTGGATGGAATGAGGGAGGGACACCCAGCGGTCACGCTCAGGGTGACTGGCCTGGAATAACCCAGTGGAAAAAAAGGGGAACCCTATAAAGAAAGCATTGATGCATTGTGTCAATGTGGGCTTTTCAGAGTGGGCGCCACACACAGGGGCCAGTGGAAAGGAAAGTAACATGGAACAAACAAACAAATTACAAAATGATACTTTTTTTTTAATATCTGAAATTAGAGATCCGTGCACTGCCTTATAAACTGTTACAAAGTAACACGCATGTGCATGTAGATAGTCTATTTTCTTTTGGAAGCCATTTATTTCACCACGGGGGGGGGGGGGGGGGGGGGGGAAGGTCACAGCCAGAGTGCTGAAGTCTTGACGTCACTCGTTCATCCCCTGAAGTCACGGAAGTGAATTCTTCTTTTGAGAATAACATTGGTTCATCTTAGAATCGTTTCTTATAAGAACTGTGGTCCAAAAATAAAGAAATTGTCCCGGCGATATTGTCAGTGAGGTGGCTCTGTATCGTTTACAATAAATAGTCAGTCACTCATATATTTGATACAGTCTGTTGCAGTCTGTTCTAATAACATTAGCGTTTTCTCACCATCAGTTGATGCTTCATATCCATATGAGTCCATTATGCGCTCACATTGTATCATGTAGATTACTCATACTGTATGTACTATACGCACATTATGCTCTTCTCTCTCTATTTTTTAACTGCAATGATGAGCCTGCACAACCAAGACTTTCACCATGTGACAATGAAGATTGATTAGATTGAGCTTGTAGGTCTGCTATTTTTTGAAAAATCGAAGAGCGACTGACATTTCTAGAATCTAATCTCAGGTCAGAATGGGTTCATCAGACCAGCGTGTGTCCGGCGGAAACCTCGTATGAATCTGATCTCAGGTCAGAATGGGTTAACACAGTTGACACGAGTCTATGGGAATTTGCACCACGTTTAGAGCTTATGGCAGATCTGCCACTTTTGATGCAATTTATGCATTTATGAAAAAACACAAGTTAGAATAGGGAGTTAAGAGGTTTCTGCCCGATAGTAACGACGATATAAATACACATTGTCACTGAACCGTATGGCGCCCGCTAATTGGAAAGACCAAAGGCACCATACTGTATGTAATGATGTAACAGTCATTAGTCATCAGGTAGTGTATACTATAGCCTACGCACCAGAGAGCCCAGACATTCTCTGGATGCCAATCAGCATATGGCACATAGACTAATGTTGCCTCCATATGCCATATGCCCACATTCCATCATGGGGCGACTGTGGCTCAGGAGGTAGAGCAGCTCGTCCAATGATCCATGGGTCGGCGGTTCGAATCCCGGCTCCTCCTGTCTACATGTCGAAGTGTCCTTGGGCAAAGACACTGAGCTCCCGATGTGCTGGTTGGTGCCTTGCATGGCTTCCGCCGCCATCGGTGTGTGAATGGGTGAATGTGATGCACAATCTATGTAAAGCGCCTTGGATAAAGGCGCTATATAAATGCACCATTTACCATTTAACTAAGAGTGTGTATGAGCATCGCTTTCAAAGTTCTCCCTCCGGTATTTTTAGCATTTTTCAACACATTCGCCGTTTTTCCAGTGCCAACCTGTATAGTACTATAATATATCCATTCCACATTTTGCCAAATAAGTGCGGTGTGTGACTTGCCTAGTTGTTTGTCAAATCCACCCCCTCTAATAATAATAATAATACATTTTATTTATATGGCGCCTTTCAGGTCACTCAAGGTCGCCTAACAAAACAGAAAAATACAATACAATAAAGCAAGTTTAAAATACACACAAAAGGCCTGCAGCAGACTTCTACTCAAGGTGGGAGTACTACTCTAACAGTATTGGATTTCATTCTATGGCTGAGATGGAGGACGATAATCTTTCACCTCAAACTATGCTCCGAGACATCGCCGCTCTCCCGCTTTCTGCTGCCACTTTTCACTTGCGTCGCTTTTGTGAGAAATGGGTTCAGTCTGTTTGCCTGGTCGCCATAAAACTTCATACCACAACTAGGGTAAAAACAGCAGATAAAATATGTATACTGGGTCCACTAGTATTTCCTGCTACACTAGTGGTTATCAACCTTTTCTGGAAGAGGGCCCACTTAAAAATCTCAAACATCATCAGTCAATCAACATGGTCTGTTTGACACATCGACAAAACATCTACAAGGATTGGAGCTTAATGGTTCATGGTTAATGGTTCGAGGTTAATGGTTCGAGGTTGTTCTTTATTGTCACACCTTGCGTATTGTGATTTGTTCGGCTTTCTTCAAACAATGTAGCAGCGGCATACTGGTAAAGAGAAAAGGGAGGGGAAAAACAAGCTAAAAGAAGAGTCTGCATTGTAATACTATTACTCTGGGTGGCATTCCAAAGAAATGCCTCAAAAAGCCCCACTGTCACGTTACATAATCCAAACAGGCTAACTGACTGATGGCTGACATCCAGCGTCAGACATGAATCACATTGATCAGATTGCCCCCTGTGCAGATGCTGGGGCTAAGCAGCCACATCACGGGGACATCTGTCAATGCACTGAGCTGTCAGCATAATGTCAGCGCTCAGCCGTGATGGTGATGATTGCAGGCCGTACCCTCAACAGATGACTCGTGTTTCACATTCTTCTAACGCCAGCTGACAACAGCAATCCTTAACATGCCACTGAAGAAAAGTAAAAGAAAAGCCTTCCTCGATAAGTCACGCCCTGGCGTTCTGGTACAAAGCATCTGTCTCACGATAAGAATGGTGTGAAATGTTTGGGATTGCACGCTGGCTTTCCCCCCCCCCCGTGCAGTCTATAGGGTGGTGCAACCATATGAACGTAATCGATGATCCAAATTCAGCTCACAATGTTGCAATGGAAGGCGTTGTTAAGCTATCTTCTGGGGTTCCATGGTTTGGTCCCCAGGTAATTTTGTTGTTACAGCATCACAATCATTTTAACCTGCACTGTATCCATATTTTATACCTTGGCTGGTCAATATGTTTTCAGATGGGGGAACCGTGGCCAAATCCAGGGGGCCTTCACACCAAATAATAACCTCAAACAGGACACTGCATTGATTTTCTCCCTCCTCCTCCCTCTCTCTCTCTCTCTCTCTCTCTCTCTCTCTCTCTCTCTCTCTCTCTCTCTCTCTCTCTCTCTCTCTCTCCATAGGTTCCACTCACCTTGGGGCCCGCTCCATCCCCGGCTCCCCCTCCCCCTCCTCCTCCTCCTCCCCCCCACATCCCACCACCAGTGCCCTGGGCAGCGGCAGCTCCGAGCCCCTTCTGAACGGAGAGCCGCGCTCCGCCGCGCACACCAGCACAGCGGGAGGTGTGTACATGACCTTCCACACACGCACGCACGCAAGCACCCACGCACGCACGCACGCACGCACGCACGCATGCACAATCAATCATTCCACCGTCTGTTTGGAAAAATCTGCGAATCTGCAGATTTTCCAATGTTTGTTCTAAATTTGGGTGGTACTGTATCAGATCATAGTTGCTCCCTCTAGTGTTCTGAGGCTTTGGCAACCCCTATCTTTATTCACAGGCCTTATGTTGTCTAACACTAACTCAAAACAACAAAGAATTACATGAACTCATTTCTGGCTTCAGAGTATGTAATCCATCATGATCAAAAACTAGCAATAGAAATGAAATGTTTGTTTATAATTATGACATCAACACATCAGAGGGTAGGAATCTATTTGTTGCAGAGGAGTGATTCATTTCCAGAGGTACCCGGTTGTGTTGGCAAAGTTCTTTACTCTTTTATTGAAAATAAACAAGCTTTCCAGGATGGCGTGCATGTGTGCGTTGCATTTTACTGTCTTCATTTGACATTCACCAAACCATGAGATTGGGAAATCACATTCACATAAAAGCTCCAGGGGCTGAAGCTAGACAGCTGTGCTGTTCACTCTTTTGCTATACAATAACTTAGGGGTTCTGTTCATTTCCAAGTTGAAATTCAAGTTTAGGTTTAAGTGCACTTCTGCTCCAAGCAGTGTGTCGTCGTCTCTGTGTCCCAAATATGTCTAGCTTTTACTTTTCAGGATGAAAATTCTAAAATAGCAAAAGTAGCAGATCTACAAGCTTTCGAGCTTGTGGTTGTTCTACTTTTGATGTGACGCTGTGGTATCAAGTAGGGCTTTAATTTATGAAAAAAACTAAATAAATCAATATCTACTATATCTATCAATATCTACTGTATATGCCGTACTGCAGAAGACGTGCAGATATACAACCACAAAAAAACACTCACTTCTCTCTCCCACAATTCCCTGCTGTTTACTTTTGCAGCAATTCTGGACATGGTCATGATGGGTGAACATTCTGCGAAAATAGATGAACATTCTGTGACAATAACCGAGCTACACAGCTACACAACGCATCACGAAAATAGATTTTCCACTATTTTCCACACGACAAACATATCCGTGGTTACGGGAGGCGTACTATCATCCGACAGAGCATTGCTCCGAAGGAGCAATGCTCTGCGGGTCGGGAGAGGGTTGCGGTTAGGTTTAGGTGTCTGCCCCGGGGGAGGTTAGGGTTAGGGTGAGGGAGGAGGTAGGTTGTCGTTCGGACCAATGCTCCGTCGGATGAAAGGCATGCACTCCGTGGTTACAGTACAAACTCCCCTATTGACCAATACCTGCTGTACCTGCTTGTGTTCATTAGTCTGAGTCTGAGACATGATAAATCTGTTTACAATACAAACTAGCACAATTAGATGGTGTCCTTTTTGTTTACATCCACAAGCAACAGGCACAAGAGCGTGGTGGGTGAATACTCTCAGACGGAAGAGGAAAAACCTCTGTTTCATGCCAGTGCGATGTTTATCGTATTTATGTATAATAATCCAGTTTGTGTCTTTTGTATATTCCTGTTTTTGACAATGATGGATTAGGCCTGTGGAACCAGATGTGCGTCAGTGTGTCAGTGCAAATTGTCCCGACGACGGTGTTTATGAGAACAACTCTTGCCTCTCCATGGGGACTGGAGAGGAGAGGATGCCAAAACAGATGCTCTCGTCTCTGTGTGCACTCCCCAAAGCCCCTCCATGCCGCTCTGATTACTAATCCCACCCTAATGTTACGTACTCGGCGTCCAATGTGACCTCCCACATTTATAGATTTATCGTTGCGGTTGTACACTGGGACACTGCACGGTTCCATGTGCTGCTGGGGGGAGTATAATCACTGGAACACTGCACGGTTCCATGTGCTGCTGGGGGGAGTATAATCACTGGTTGCTGCTAGGGGGAGTATAATCACTGGAACACTGCACGGTTCCATGTGCTGCTGGGGGGAGTATAATCACTGGAACACTGCACGGTTCCATGTGCTGCTAGGGGGAGTATAATCACTGGAACACTGCACGGTTCCATGTGCTGCTGGGGGGAGTATAATCACTGGAACACTGCACGGTTCCATGTGCTGCTGGGGGGAGTATAATCACTGGAACACTGCACGGTTCCATGTGCTGCTGGGGGGAGTATAATCACTGGAACACTGCACGGTTCCATGTGCTGCTGGGGGGAGTATAATCACTGGTTGCTGCTAGGGGGAGTATAATCACTGGAACACTGCACGGTTCCATGTGCTGCTGGGGGGAGTATAATCACTGGAACACTGCACGGTTCCATGTGCTGCTAGGGGGAGTATAATCACTGGAACACTGCACGGTTCCATGTGCTGCTGGGGAGTATAATCACTGGAACACTGCACGGTTCCATGTGCTGCTGGGGGGGAGTATAATCCATGCATGCGCCTCTGCTTTTGATACACGGTCAGCTGATGCTGCTTCACATCCATATGAGTAAAACAAACCGCCCCGGCTGATTTCTCTCTGGTTCTTTTCAATAGAAACAATAACAACGCCCTCTAGCGGCAGTGATGATTTAAGTCACTAGAGCGGTGCCCGTTGGGCACTGGCCTACTTGGAACTAACCTGACGCTGCCAGATGGGGGCGGTATTGGGTTAACCATGTTCCCCAACACAGCACTCATCTGGGATCTCTCAGGGAGTTGAGCTGACACAAATCCGTTCCGTACCGAACCAATCAGCGTGAGCTAAGGGCGGGATATGTGCGAAACCGGATGTGAAGCTATATAGACACGTCAATATGATTGGTTGTGTTTGCACGCCCACACGGTGATAGACAGACGGTCCCATCCAATCATCTACCAAGTATCTTGAAAAAAAGGAACAGCCCCGTCATCGAATTTGCTTCCGCGATCCCAGATCCCAATAAGCTGTGAAACAAATTTGTGTAGCAAGCTTCTTGGATCTGGCAGCGTCAGGTTAACTTGGAATGGCACAAGTTGGAAATGCATGCCCCACCCAGTTATTATGTCTGTGTCCCTTGTATGCCCATATTATGGAGTTATTTGTCAGGCATGCCCAAATATGGAGTCTATGCAGAACGTCAGAACATCATTGTGATGTCAGAACCGGCCAGCTCCATATATGGAGATGTCCAGAACCTGGGCAGAGGCTGTTATGTGGATTTCAGTACAGTACACACACAGAGATGTGGCGCATTTATATTAGGATGTTGGGGCTTGAACTTTCTGGGCTGTATTTTGCGTGTCTTAAGTACCAGGTCTTATTCCCTAACTTGAGTAAACTAAAGACCTGGAGGCGTGATCAATGCCATTTGGCTATTCTGAGTGGCCAAAGAGCATTGATCACGCCTCCAGGTCTTTAGTTTACTCAAGTTAGGGAATAAGACCTGGTACTTAAGACACGCAAAATACAGCCCTCTGTGTCTTTGTCCCACCACTTTTTTCTTTTTTTTTAAATCATCTTTTGGTCACTGCAGGAACGACCCCCAGCTCCCCCGTCAGCCTCCCCAAGTCGCCCACATTCCCATCAGGTCGCGGGGCGTGGCCGGACGAGTGCTCCATCTGCTACGAGAACGCGGTGGACACGGTCATCTACGCCTGCGGACACATGTGTCTGTGCTACACCTGTGGCCTCAAGCTGAAGAAGATGGCCAACGCCTGCTGTCCCATCTGCAGGCGACAGATCAAAGACATTATCAAAACCTACCGCAGCACATGAAAAGGGGAAAGGACCATGCAGGACAAGCAGGCGTCCCTTTAAAGAATTAAAAGAAAGTCCACACGAGTCACAAGTGAGAAAAAAACTCCTAAATTCAGGGAATGTGAGTTATGGTACTTATTTTGTTTTTGTGTGTGTGTGTGTGTGTGTTTTTTTTTTTTTTTGGCATTTTATCACAGAATCGTCTTTCGTGGGCTGTCTTGCACGACTTGTTCTCGAGTCTGTGCCATTTTGACTAGAGGATGGTCTATTTAATTTCAGACGTGCTTTGGGATGTTTTTTTCTTTTCCTTTTTTTTTTTTTTTTTTTTTTAAGAGAACTTTTTCTTTCTTCTCACAAAGTGCTCCCTCCCTCCCTAAACCCCCAGGATTTCTGGAAAAACATTTTGAGACTTAAAAAGTTGGGAGGAAAAAAAAAGAGTGCATTCACCTCATAATTATTTTATTTTGTGAGTCATTCTTGAGATTGAGAGGACTTTCCCCTGGTTTGCACTGGGGCTAAATACGGTATTTTTGTGCTCTTTGTCTGGATAATAGCTGTTCATTGAGTGGCAGAGAGTGGTTTGTGCTCCCAAAATGTGCTGTCAAAACGGAGGCATATTTCTGGTTGAAGTTGTCAAAAACACACCCACGCCAGAGGTGATGCTTCCTGTACACATCTCAGTCTGTTGCAACCAGTGCTGGAAGAAGTACTTTACTTAAAAGTAGCAACTCCTAAATATATACATTTATACACACGTAAAAGGCCTGTATTCAAAATATCACTTGAGTAAAAGTGCAAAAGTATTGGCATGAAAATATATGCTTAAAGTATACCAAAGTAAAAGTTCTAGAATCTTTCAAAAAAAAAAATCAAACGTTTGCCACAAATATCAGAGCTGCAAGCTCATTGTGAGCTTGTAGATCTCCTGTTATTGAAGTATAAAATAAGGTTTTTATACTATAATTGGTTAAAGTATATTCTGTAACCATCTACATCTACAAAATACAGCTGTGGCTAAAGTTTTCAAATGATTGTAGTGGAGTTAAAGTACACTTCTACTTCTGATGACTATAGAAGTATAAAGTATTGAAACATGGAAGTACTCAAGTCGAGTAAACGTGCTTGAAAGTAAATGTACCTAGTTACATGTATTCCACCACTGGTGTGTTGAAACGTGTCTCTCTGTTGTTGAGCCCAACAGTGCAATGAATGGAAAGGAACAAACGGAACGATACACCCTAATGGAACCAGACCACCATGATGGAGTGATGGATTTGTGTCAGTCAGAGGAATTGCTGGCAGGAAATTAAGACTATTGTTATATGATTGGGTACAGGTTCTTGAGTATATGAAGTATAATCGCAACATAGGGCTGGGCCATTATGACTTATGAACAATTAAGCTAGACGAGCAACGTTAAGTCGGTTATTGGTTCTAAATGACGGTTTCTATATTATCGGTGAATCGGCCAGCCCTATATTTTGCGACACGTTTTGTACTCGTATTTTCTCAAATGAATGTACCTTCATAGTTCATAGTAGTTCTATAGCAAACAAGTTTGTGGTATAGCTGTGTCGTTGTGCTAGCTAGCTAGCTAGCTGCTTGCTCTGCAGTGTTGTAGTACGTTGCACTGAAATCACAGTTGTCCTCTCGGAGTTGCCTCCCTTGAGAATCTGACTCAGAAATCTCTCAAGAGACAGGAACAATATTAAGTGGCAAAACAGTAATTGGTATTTCTAGGGTCCAAGTATTTATTTCAATAGAGAATGATTTCCATCTATACTCGGTGATGGACAAAGTACTCAACCACAGTACTTGAGAGTCAAAGCATAGAAACTCCTGGTCAAATATTGCTCCACTACAAGTGAAAGTTGCTCAGTCAGAGGTATTGAAAATGTGCATGCCTTTAAAAAAGGGATTTTCATTAGTTTTGTACTTCCTAGAAATGCAGTGGAGTCCAATTTTTTTCTTTGAAATGTATTGGAGTTTAAAGAAGACGAAAAACACTCAAGTAAAGTAGAGATACTTCAGTTCAGTACTCAAGTAAATGTACTTTGATACTGTTTACCACTGCCTACATCTAAGCCTAATACACTGTGAGCTCCCGTGAGATCTATCCCAGAATAGCTCCCATAACAATACACAAAGTGAAGGGACCGTTGCTATAGTAGCAGCTGTCACCACAGATGCGTACAGCATACCTTGCTGTCATGTCTGAAACCTCGTATCTCCATATTTAAACATTATTATTTATCTTTTTCTCTTTTTTTTCCCTCCCCCATAAATTAACACCCTACTTAATCACACAGGAGTGTCGCACAAAAGCAGTGAAGATACAGTGAAGATGTACAAGCTCACAACGCAGCTTGTAGATCAGCTATTATCACTCCTTTTCTTTTTTAGCATAATAAAAAGGAAAGCTTTTGTACTTTCCACCATAGAGTAATAAAAGGATAGAGACTGACCCGGAGCGTTAGCCCCGCCCCCCGCTATAATTTTCAGTGGAAGTTGCTCAGTGGCATTTTGAAGCACCCGGAAGAACCGTCTACTTCCGCATTTGCCAAGCTAATTTTGGTTGGCAAATGTGGAAGTGCAACCGAGCGCTCAATGTTAAAGGGACACTTCACCCTTTTTGCAAAAAAATATATGTTAATGACGTTTAGAAGCTTTAGATCACTTTTCCTATGTGTGTAATATGTGGTTTTAGATATTTTAGATTGTAGCAGTGAGCCCGGTGTCTCTGATGTCATGGACACTGGGCTCACTTCCTTCCTGGACTACATGTTGTCTCAGTAAGACAGCCCTCCTCCACCTATTCACAAGGAGGAGCAGTGCACCAAATAATTATGGGAATTGTAGTCCAGGAAGATAGTGAGACCAGTGTCCATGACATCAGAGACACTGTGCTCACTGCTACAATCTAAAATATCTAAAACCACATATCACACACATAAAGACCCCCAGGAAAGTGTTCTAAAGCTTCTAAACGTCATTAACATATATGTTTTTGCAAAAAGGGTGAAGTGTCCCTTTAAAGCCCAGCTGCACGTTCACCTGCAGTTCACGCTAGAACCACTAGGGTTGGGGATTGGTTTCCACCCAACAGCGACAATAACTTCCTGCCTTAACTCCTGGAAGGTTCACGCATATCACTTATATTTCTGTCTCTATATTAACACCAAGATCCCTTATTCATAACAGCCGTTCCCAACCTGTGGGCCAGGGCATGAGTGTGCCCCAAATGATAAAAATGCTACATACTGTACATATGCAAGTACAGTAAGTATAGGTAGGTCAGAGACTGCTTATTGTTGGTATCAGTTGAGAACTTTGGTTTCTATACCCTTCTATCTTTGCATCCGGCTAGACTCCTGGGTGATGGATTTCTGAGGTAGAGCGCAACACCTACCATCAGCTTCCAGGACTTACAACATCTACCATCAGCTCCCAGTACTTACAACAACACCCTACCATCTGTGATGGAGTGATCTGCCCATTGAGCTACCCAGACACAAAGTGAAGATTAACCTTGAATCATTTGGTTATTTTGCGATACCGATAAATAGAAAGTTAACGTTAAAGTTAATACGTTAGTTGATCCAAGCCGGAGCACAATTGATTGATCACTGAAATGAATTAACATGCTTTGAAAAATACACACATCTGACTGCTTGAAATGGCAGCCTTTCGTGTTAAGTGGTCAGATGGGTGGGCTGCGAACACTTTGACGATTTTCAACTTGGCCCTGATCCGGGAAAAGGTTGAGAACCGCTGCCTTACGAAAGAAAAATACCAAATGTGAGGCACAGACACTTAACCCATTCTGACCTGAGATCAGATTCATATACGAGGTTTTCCACGGGACACACACTGGTCTGATGAACCCATTCTGACCTGAGATCAGATTCTAAAAATGTCAGTCGTTCTTCGATTTTTTTCAAAAATAGCAGACCTACAAGCTCGTATCGCGCCACTCGGTGGCGCGATATGAGCTTGTAGATCTGCTATTTTTCAATAGCTAAAGCACGACATGATGCCGACACCAAAATGGGTGCCCGGTCAGAATGGGTTAAACACTGTTCGCTTAGAGAAGAAACACACAAAAGCACACAAAGTTATTTTTCTAACCTAAACACATAGCAGGTCAATAAACCTTTTAGCATTATATAGGGGAAATCAAATAATATTATAATGGTTTTTCACCAGCAACATCTTTTATGCATGGAAATTAAATCAGGAAAAGGGGACGAATCGTCGATGTCAGGTGGAAACCATGTATGTCCAAAATACTTATTTTTATTATTAAAAGAAAAAGTAAGATAATGAAATTCATGAAAATTGCTCATCTACAAGCTCACAACGTGTTGCATCGCAGCACGATGTGTGCTTGTAGATTGGCTATTTTCACTACTTGTATGAAGTAGGGCATCAATTTAAGAAAAGAGAGAAGGTTTCTGCCCGACATCAACAAAATCAGTCTCCTCTGGCATTCATGCTATTCTTATGACTTATCCCATTAACTAAATGTCGTGAAAAAAAAAAAAAAATCATGTCTCCTATTCAAGATTTTCATCATGCCTGTATACAGAAATGCAACTGTAAGCCATAGTTTATTGCAGGATACCACATGAAGCTGGTTGGCTATTTTGGACGAACTCAATGTTTGTATCCTGAAATGAAAGAGAACCATTGGACGGAGGCTCCAACCTATGCTGCTATGGTCTTTTTCAGATGTCCTTTTTTGGCAAAACGCTGACTTTGAAGTTATCGCACACCATCCTTCCCACTTAGTTTATTACGCTACTGCTTGAAGTGTTAATTCACATTTGAATGTTAACTTATGTATTTTAGAGAAAGCAGACTACTTTTATTAGTGTGGTTGGACTGAGGTAAAAAAAAAGAAAAAAGTCAAACGTCTCTTGTTTTACATTTCTCGATGTTTCAAAAATGGATAATCATGATTGTAATGTATGTTTTCTTATTCATATTCTTCTCCAATTGTACACATACAGTAGGCCTACCTGTTTTCTGACATAGATCCTCCCTAGTATGGTTAATGTTATCTTGTACCTTTCAGCAGAGATATTGCAGTAAACAATCACAAACCCATTGCTTTGAGGTGCAAGATATAAACTTGACGTTTATTTACGATCCCTGTATTTCAGGTGTTATATTTTGTCATTTCACCTTACTGTATTGTATGTGTGTCAGGCCATGCTATGCCCACCTCTATATTTATAACTCGTACAGTAGGCTATAATAGTTTGAAAGCCATCACTGTATGGTTTATGTTAAACGTCACTTTATAAAGCTCCTGATTGTAGTTTTTAAAATAAAACGTTTTAGACGGTGATATAGTTGATCTCTGGGATCCCCAGTGGCATCTTTCATTTTGTGCTTGCACTCCGACCAAATAAAATAATCCATCACTATTTGATTTCCCCCCCTCATGGTTTTCATAATCTGTGAGCTACATGTAACTCTGAAGATGTAAAACATTGCAATTATTTATTTTTGTTTTTAACCTACTTTCTAGGTTATATTGCAATGCCATTGTAATGCCATTTTTTGTTCTTTCTTTTTTGTGTCACAAAGTTCCAGGATCACTAAAGCCCTTTGAATGTTATTGACCATGTACTCTTTATTTGATCTCATTTGTTTGTGGACAGCTTGTTTACTTCATCTCTTTATCTCCAGGATCCCTCCATGTGTGATAGAGTCGGCTACATCTGGCATAATTTGAGAATGTTTTCTTTTCTCTTTTGTTATGTGCAATTTGTTTGCTCATTCCAAGTGAGCACTGGGACCAATAACAGACAAAGCACCAACATGAGATTCTGTCCTTGTCAAGTTTTGACCTCAACCGACAAGCAACGTTTGAAATTATTTATAGTGCTTTGTTTTGGCTAAAGCTGTAAAATGGCAGTTGAAGTATTTTTGCAAATCCGTTTTCCTTTGAAACTACAGTAGTTTACTTTCCAAGTGTTTGTGAACGCTGTTTAATGTGAGTGGAACGCTGGTGCTCAATAAACTCTGTGGATGTGTTTCAGCCGTGCCTGCCCGCTGCCTTATTTCATCAACTCCCCAACACAAGGTTTACAGCTGCTGTTCCCACCATGGGCTGTGTGAGGATATTGCAAATGGTCAAAGAAACATTAGCAAAACACTAAGAATTTAAACCAGCTAAACTCTCTAGACCAGCGTTTCTCAACCTTGTACAGTATGTAAAGGTTAGTCTCATGGTTACCGTAATTTCCGGACTATAAGCCGCACCTGAATATAAGCCGCACCAGCCAAATTTAGGGAAAATCCCATATACAATCCGCACCGGACTATAAACCGCACCGGACTATAAGCCGCACCGGACTATAAGCCGCAGCTACGTTAGCTCAGAGCCTGAGATGGCTCTGCGTTAGCTGTAAAAATCCATAGATTAGCCCCGTTGTATAAGCCGTAGGGTTCAAATCATGGGTAAAAAGCCGCGGCTTATAGTCCGGAAATTACGGTAGTTAGTATCATGCGAGTGTCAGTATCATGTCAGTATCATGGTCATATACTACTAGTATAATATAGTATACTATACCAGTAAGATGCCTGAGGACGAGAAGCGACCTTGCCCTAAAGGGCATACATTACATGACAGATCCGGTGTGATTACATGACTTTAAAGAAAGCGTGATATTTTGATAAAATCTGAAGGACTAATAATGAAATGCCCCACCTTCCTAATTGTAATAATTAGATCTATTTATAGCAGCACTATGTTTGTTTGCTTACTTGTTTAACAAAGCAATAACAACCATCCATATGAATGTATTAAACACAGGCGGGTATTGACTGTATTACTTTGTATAGGAGAGACAGAGTTTAATTGCCTGTCAAAGCTAAAGACTGGAGCATGGCACGTCCTTGCCGGACATGCTTGCAGAGACACTTGGATAATGAAGTTGGCTTTCATGTTATTTGTGTCCAAAGTGGCCACTGACACCCAAAACTATACATACAGTAGTGTTGCTGTAATACCACAGGGAAAGCTCTGTTTTTCAGCTTCACTTAATTCCCACAGAAGAGCAGTTAAGGGTTTGACACATTGACGGGAATGAGATTCAAACCTGGGACCTTCTGCTTGCCAGGCAGCCTCCTTACCCATTCAGCTGCCTCTTCTTATCAAACATCTTCATGTCAAGGACACCCAAATGATATATTAGGTAGGTATTTGGCCACGGACCCCAATCTATGATTCAGATAGAACAGCCATGTCTGGATTTTTCAACCACAACCCGAGGATCATATACACAGGGCTGTATTTTGCGTGTCTTAAGTACCAGGTCTTATTCCCTAACTTGAGTAAACTAAAGACCTGGAGGCGTGGTCAATGCCATTTGGCTATTCTGAGTGGCCAAAGAGCATTGATCACGCCTCCAGGTCTTTAGTTTACTCAAGTTAGGGAATAAGACCTGGTACTTAAGACACGCAAAATACAGCCCACAGTGTCTTAACAGAGTGAGCCACCATGTTCTCTGTAACCCTTTACAAC
Organism: Protomyctophum parallelum; assembly: GCF_964188405.1. Lineage (NCBI taxonomy): Eukaryota > Metazoa > Chordata > Actinopteri > Myctophiformes > Myctophidae > Protomyctophum > Protomyctophum parallelum. The sequence goes on along the minus strand of NC_139702.1, from coordinate 5,261,980 downwards.
GTGTTGAGCAGAAGGACAAGGGCTGGACTTGAACCCACGACCTGTGGCTCACTGGCGGGGACCCCCTGCAGTACCTACCTGTCAGTTGCTGGGGGTCCCAGAGATAGAAATGCCACTAAATGGGGGTCCGTAGCCTAATGCATGTCAAACTAGCCCTAAAGGCTAAACATAACCTGACAAAAACAAGTAGTCTGTGTTGTTTGAAAATGAGGGCTTATTTGAACTGGCAAAGTTACATTGATGGGACCCAAATACGAATGACTAGCCTAGACCACTGAGGACGTTAGCATGTTGGAGATCACCGTCTGTATTGTGTATTTAAGCCGTGACGTCAGCCACTTCCGGGCTCTACTCTAGGAAACTTTCACGTCATATATTTTCTTTGTCGTGGACACTTTACAGTTACAGTAATAATTCTACTGGAGTTGGAAGCATATAGAGCACTGAAGTCCTGACGTTCTTCTAGGTCGAAGGGTTTGGTTTGAGGGCTGGCTGATTGTGGCTGGTCTGATATCACTGTGTGTGCGATGGTATTCTCCTGTGGGTCGGCGGCGTTGTTGGTTACGACTGTTGACACTAACCAAATGGACCATTTGGTCCATGTCTGTAAATCAGAGAGTGTAACACATCACGTAACCAAATGGACCCTTACAGGTTCAACACTGGTTATCGAAGCGTGTACACACACGCACGCACGCACGTGTAACCAAATGGATCCTTACAGATCCAACACTGTTTTTTGTTAATCATCGAATTAAGTGTGGGAGGTCGGCAAGATAAAGTTTTAAAAATCAAAGCAAATACCGGTAATTCGAAAATGTTATTTTTGTGCTTTTGTGTTTCTCTTCTTTATATATTACTTTACTGTTGAAATGTAAAATTTACATTCCAACGAAAGGACCTGTAAATGACAACACAAAAACTGGTGTCGTACTTCTGGTTTACCGGAACGGGGTTCAACTCCCTACAGTGCCCTGCTCAATGTGTTCAATGGTTCATTGGTCCATGGTCTCAGAGGTCATTGAGCGGCGCGCTAAAGTGTGGCTAAGTAGGCTAGAATGGGGTTGGTAGGTTTAAGTATGTAGGACTAGTAGCATGCCAAAATTTGTGCTATTGCCATAGAGAATGCATTGGGCGTTTAAGTTAAATAACTCAGAAACTATAAAACATTTCAAATTAAATTCCAGCATGTGTCTCCACAGTAAGCTGAATAATAAAAGTGTGAATGGAGTTTAGGTGAAAGTGATTTTTTGACGTGCGAGAATCTGCCATTGAGCCCCATTATAAAAGTCTCAAATTTGAAAGCACTATATTTCTAAAACTATGACACATTTCAAAGATTCCTAAGCAGGCAAACATGTCCACCGTAAGATGAACCTAAGTAGGCTAGCATGGGGTTGCTAGGTGTAAGTATTATGTAGGACTAGTAGCATGCCAAAGTTTGTGCTATTGCCATAGAGAATGCATTGGGAGTTTAAGTTAAATAACTCAGAAACTATAAAACATTTCAAAGTAAAAAGTTCCAGCATGTGTCTCCACAGTAAGCTGAATAATAAAAAGTGTGAATGGAGTTTCTAGGTGAAAGTGATTTTTGACGTGCCAATGTCTGCCATTTAGCCCCATTGTAAATTTGAAAGCACTATATTTCTAAAACTATTAAACATTTCAAATATTCCTTTTCAGGCAAACATGTCCACCGTAAGATGAACCTAAGTAGGCTAGAATGGGGTTGCTAGGTGTAAGTATGTAGGCTTCTCTGTTGTTAGCAAAACATGCTAATGTTTCTCATCCTCCGCAACACCTATTCTCATACACCGCTATACTTTTAAGTATGTTGCGGTAGAGTCATCATTTTGGACCATGGGCTATAGCCCATAACGTACGGCATACTATAGCACGCCGTTTTTCATCATTTTTGAGGATTTGAAAAAAATGAAAAAAACGATGGGTTATATCCCATCGTTTTTAGAATTTTTAGAATTTCTTTTTTTTATCCTCGTTTTTCATCATTTTGGACCATGGGCTATAGCCCATACCGTACGGCATACTATAGCACGCCGTTTTTCATCATTTTTGAGGATTTGAAAAAAAACCAAACATTGGTTAGGATAGCCCATCGTTTTTTGGATTTTTTTTTTTTTAACCTCGTTTTTCATCATTTTTGAACATGGGCTATATCCCATACCGTACGGCATACTATAGCACGGAGTTTTTCATCATTTTTGAGGATTTGAAAAAAAAAAAAAAAAAAAACATGGGTTATAGCCCATCGATTTTTGAATTTTTTAATATTTTTTTTAACCTCATTTTTCATCATTTTTGACCATAGGCTATAGCACGTTGTTTTTCATCATTTTTGAGGATTTGAAAAAAAAAAACATGGGTTATAGCCCATCTTTTTTTGGATTTTTGAAAAAAAGAATTATCCTCGTTTTTCATTATTTTTGATAATGGGCTATAGCCCATACCGTACGGCATACTATAGCACGCCGTTTATCATCATTTTTGAGGATTTGAAAAAAATGGGAAAAAAAACAACATGGGTTATAGCCCATCGTTTTTTGAATTTTTGAAAAAAAAAATATCCTCGTTTTTCATCATTTTTGAACATGGGCTATAGCCCATACCGTACGGCATACTATAGCACGACGTTTTACATCATTTCTGAGGATAAAAAAAAAAAAAAAAAAAAAAACATGGGTTATAGCCCATCGTTTTTTGGATTTTGGATTTTTTTTTTTATCCTCCTTTTTCATCATTTTTGATAATGGGCTAAAGCCCATACCGTACGGCATACTATAGCACGCCGTTTTTAATCATTTTTGAGGATTTGAAAAAAAAACAAAAAAAACATGGGTTATAGTCCATCGTTTTTTTAATTTTTTAATTTTTTTTTTTATCCTCGTTTTTCATCACATTCATTTCATGAACATGGGCTATAGCCCATACCGTAAAAAAAATGAAAAAACAAACAAACGAAAACATGGGTTATAGCCCATCGTTTTTTAAAATTTTTAAAAAAAGATTATCCTCGTTTTTCATCATTTTTGAGCATGGGCTATAGCCCATACCGTACGGCATACTATAGCACGCCGTTTTTCATCATTTTTGAGGATTTGGAAAAAAATGAAAAAACGTTTAAAAAAAAAACATGGGTTATAGCCCATCGTTTTTTAAATTTTTGAAAAAAAGATTATCCTCGTTTTTCATTATTTTTGATAATGGGCTATAGCCCATACCGTACGGCAGGGGTAGGCAACCTTAGGCACGGGTGCCAACATCGGCACAGGGGAGGGTGATCACTGGCACACTGGCATTAGTGTGAGAGAGAGAAGGTTTTTCTTTAAAAATTAAATATTCCAAAAAGTGTATAGTCAGTTAAATTGAGTCTATTCACATTTACACATTACATGATAATTTACATGGGTTATAGCCCATCGTTTTTTGAATTTTTGAAAAAAATAATTAACCTCGTTTTTCATCATTTTTGAACATGGGCTATAGCCCATAGCGTGCGGCATACTATAGCACGCAGTTTTTCATCATTTTTGAGGATTTGAAAAAAAGAAAAAAAAGAAAACATGGGTTATATCCCATCGTTTTTTGATTTTTTGAAAAAAATAATTAACCTCGTTTTACCGTACGGCATACTATAGCACGCCGTTTTTCATCATTTTTGAGGATAAAAAAAAAACATGGGTTATAGCCCATCTTTTTTTGAATTTTTGATTTTTTTTTTATCGTCGTCAACGTCGTCGTCGTCGTCGTCGTCGTCGTCGTCGTCGTCGTCGTCGTCGTCGTCAACGTCGTCGTCGTCGTCGTCGTCGTCGTCGTCAACGTCGTCAACGTCGTCGTCAACGTCGTCGTCGTCCACGTCAACGTCGTCGTCAACGTTGTCGTCAACGTTGTCGTCAACGTCAACGTCGTCAACGTCGTCGTCGTCATCGTTGTCGTCGTCGTCAACGTTGTCTATAGCCCATGGTCAAAAATTATGAAAAACGAGGATAATTTTTTTTTCAAAAATTCAAAAAACGATGGACTATAACCCATCTTTTTTTTTATTTTTTTTATTTTTTTAATAATCAAAAATGTTGAAAAACGGCGTGCTATAGTATGCCGTACGATATGGGCTATTAGACGAGCGTCTAAAATGGGTTAAAAAACGTCAAAAAATAGACGTCTAAAATACGTCTAAAAATAGACGTGTTTTAGATGTCTACTTTTTAGACGTTTTTTTTATCCTCGTTTTTCATCATTTTTGACCATGGGCTATAGCCCATACCGTACGGCATACTATAGCACGCCGTTTTTCATCATTTTTGAGGATTTGAAAAAAGGAAAAAAAAAAAAAAAAAAAAAGATGGGTTATATTCCATCGTTTTTTGAATTTTTGAATTTTTGTTTTATCCTCGTTTTTCATGCTACGGCGTGCTATAGTATGCCGTACGGTATGGGCTATAGCCCATGGTCAAAAATGATGAAAATCGTATGTCATTCATGTCGAATGTCATGTTTTTTATGTTCTGTGTGGACCCCAGGAAGATTAGCTACTGCTATGCACCAGCTAATGGGGATCCTAATAAAACTATAAACTCTAAACTCTATTACTTTACTGTTGAAATGTAAAAATTACATTTCAACGATAGGACCTGTAAATGACAACACAAAAACTAAGGCACTGGTGTCGTACTTCTGGTTTACCGGAACGGGGTTCAACTCCCTGCAGTGCCCTGCTCAATGTGTTGTATTTACATGGTTCATTGGTCCATGGTCTCAGAGGTCATTGAGCGGCGCGCTATAGTGCGCGATTCTTCATCATCGTTGAGGATTTAAAAAAAGGTGAAAATCAATGAAATAGAAAAAATGAAAAAAACGATGGGTTATAGCCCATGTTTTTTGAAATTTTGAAAAAAAAGGTTATCCTCGTTTCTCATCATTTTGGACCATGGGCTATAGCCCATATCGTACGGCATACTATATAGCACGCCGTTTTTCATCATTTTTGAGGATTTGAAAAAAATGAAAAAATGAAAAAAAACGATGGGTTATAGCCCATGTTTTTTGAAATTTTGAAGAAAAAAAAAATCCTCGTTTCTCATCATTTTGGACCATGGGCTATAGCCCATATCGTACGGCATACTATAGCATGCCGTTTTTCATCATTTTTAAGGATTTGAAAAAAATGAAAAAATAAAAAAAACGATGGGTTATAGCCCATGTTTTTTTAAATTTTGAAAAAAAAAGTTATCCTTGTTTCTCATCATTTTGGACCATGGGCTATAGCCCATATCGTACGGCATACTATAGCACGCCGTTTTTCATCATTTTTGAGGATTTGAAAAAAATGAAAAAATGAAAAAAACGATGGGTTATAGCCCATGTTTTTTGAAATTTTGAAGAAAAAAAAAATCCTCGTTTCTCATCATTTTGGACCATGGGCTATAGCCCATATCGTACGGCATACTATAGCACGCCGTTTTTCATCATTTTTGAGGATTTGAAAAAAATGAAAATGAAAAAAACGATGGGTTATAGCCCATGTTTTTTGAAATTTTGAAGAAAAAAAAAATCCTCGTTTCTCATCATTTTGGACCATGGGCTATAGCCCATATCGTACGGCATACTATAGCACGCCGTTTTTCATCAATTTTGAGGATTTGAAAAAAATGAAAAAATGAAAAAAAACGATGGGTTATAGCCCATGTTTTTTGAAATTTTGAAAAAAAAAGTTATCCTCGTTTCTCATCATTTTGGACCATGGGCTATAGCCCATATCGTACGGCATACTATAGCACGCCGTTTTTCATCATTTTTGAGGATTTGAAAAAAATGAAAATGAAAAAAACGATGGGTTATAGCCCATGTTTTTTGAAATTTTGAAAAAAACAATATCCTCGTTTCTCATCATTTTGGACCATGGGCTATAACCCATATCATACGACATACTATAGCACGCCGTTTTTCATCATTTTTGAGGATTTGAAAAAAATAAAAAAATAAAAAAAACGATGGGTTATAGCCCATGTTTTTTGAAATTTTGAAAAAAACAATATCCTCGTTTCTCATCATTTTGGACCATGGGCTATAGCCCATATCGTACGACATACTATAGCACGCCGTTTTTCATCATTTTTGAGGATTTGAAAAAAATGAAAATGAAAAAAACGATGGGTTATAGCCCATGTTTTTTGAAATTTTGAAAAAAACAATATCCTCGTTTCTCATCATTTTGGACCAAGGGCTATAGCCCATATCGTACGACATACTATAGCACGCCGTTTTTCATCATTTTTGAGGATTTGAAAAAAATAAAAAAATAAAAAAAACGATGGGTTATAGCCCATGTTTTTTGAAATTTTGAAAAAAAAAGTTATCCTCGCTTCTCATCCTTTTGGACCATGGGCTATAGCCCATATCGTACGACATACTATAGCACGCCGTTTTTCATCATTTTTGAGGATTTGAAAAAAAAAAAAAAAAAAAAAAAACGATGGGTTATAGCCCATGTTTTTTGAAAATTTGAAAAAAACAATATCCTCGTTTCTCATCATTTTGGACCATGGGCTATAGCCCATATCGTACGGCATACTATAGCACGCCGTTTTTCATCATTTTTGAGGATTTGAAAAAAATGAAAATGAAAAAAACGATGGGTTATAGCCCATGTTTTTTGAAATTTTGAAAAAAACAATATCCTCGTTTCTCATCATTTTGGACCATGGGCTATAGCCCATATCATACGACATACTATAGCACGCCGTTTTTCATCATTTTTGAGGATTTGAAAAAAATAAAAAAATAAAAAAACGATGGGTTATAGCCCATGTTTTTTGAAATTTTGAAAAAAACAATATCCTCGTTTCTCATCATTTTGGACCATGGGCTATAGCCCATATCGTACGACATACTATAGCACGCCGTTTTTCATCATTTTTGAGGATTTGAAAAAAATGAAAATGAAAAAAACGATGGGTTATAGCCCATGTTTTTAGAACTTTTGAAAAAAACAATATCCTCGTTTCTCATCATTTTGGACCATGGGCTATAACCCATATCATACGACATACTATAGCACGCCGTTTTTCATCATTTTTGAGGATTTGAAAAAAATAAAAAAATAAAAAAAACGATGGGTTATAGCCCATGTTTTTTGAAATTTTGAAAAAAACAATATCCTCGTTTCTCATCATTTTGGACCATGGGCTATAGCCCATATCGTACGACATACTATAGCACGCCGTTTTTCATCATTTTTGAGGATTTGAAAAAAATGAAAATGAAAAAAACGATGGGTTATAGCCCATGTTTTTTGAAATTTTGAAAAAAACAATATCCTCGTTTCTCATCATTTTGGACCAAGGGCTATAGCCCATATCGTACGACATACTATAGCACGCCGTTTTTCATCATTTTTGAGGATTTGAAAAAAATAAAAAAATAAAAAAAACGATGGGTTATAGCCCATGTTTTTTGAAATTTTGAAAAAAAAAGTTATCCTCGCTTCTCATCCTTTTGGACCATGGGCTATAGCCCATATCGTACGACATACTATAGCACGCCGTTTTTCATCATTTTTGAGGATTTGAAAAAAATAAAAAAATAAAAAAAACGATGGGTTATAGCCCATGTTTTTTGAAATTTTGAAAAAAACAATATCCTCGTTTCTCATCATTTTGGACCATGGGCTATAGCCCATATCGTACGGCATACTATAGCACGCCGTTTTTCATCATTTTTGAGGATTTGAAAAAAATGAAAATGAAAAAAACGATGGGTTATAGCCCATGTTTTTTGAAATTTTGAAAAAAACAATATCCTCGTTTCTCATCATTTTGGACCATGGGCTATAGCCCATATCATACGACATACTATAGCACGCCGTTTTTCATCATTTTTGAGGATTTGAAAAAAATAAAAAAATAAAAAAACAATGGGTTATAGCCCATGTTTTTTGAAATTTTGAAAAAAACAATATCCTCGTTTCTCATCATTTTGGACCATGGGCTATAGCCCATATCGTACGACATACTATAGCACGCCGTTTTTCATAATTTTTGAGGATTTGAAAAAAATGAAAATGAAAAAAAACGATGGGTTATAGCCCATGTTTTTTGAAATTTTGAAAAAAACAATATCCTCGTTTCTCATCATTTTGGACCAAGGGCTATAGCCCATATCGTACGACATACTATAGCACGCCGTTTTTCATCATTTTTGAGGATTTGAAAAAAAAAACAAAAAAAAAAACCATGGTTTATAGCCCATGTTTTTTGAAATTTTGAAAAAAAAAGTTATCCTCGCTTCTCATCCTTTTGGACCATGGGCTATAGCCCATATCGTACGGCATACTATAGCACGCCGTTTTTCATCATTTTTGAGGATTTGAAAAAAATAAAATAATAAAAAAAACGATGGGTTATAGCCCATGTTTTTTGAAATTTTGAAAAAAAAAGTTATCCTCGCTTCTCATCCTTTTGGACCATGGGCTATAGCCCATATCGTACGGCATACTATAGCACGCCGTTTTTCATCATTTTTGAGGATTTGAAAAAAATGAAAAAATGAAAAAAGCGATGGGTTAAAGCCCATGTATTTTGAAATTTTGAAAAAAACAATATCCTCATTTCTCATCATTTTGGACCATGGGCTATAGCCCATATCGTACGGCATACTATAGCATGCCGTTTTTCATCATTTTTAAGGATTTGAAAAAAATGAAAAAATGAAAAAAACTATGGGTTATAGCCCATGTTTTTTGAAATTTTGAAAAAAAAAGTTATCCTCGTTTCTCATCATTTTGGACCATGGGCTATAGCCCATATCGTACGGCATACTATAGCACGCTGTTTTTCATCATTTTTGAGGATTTGAAAAAAATGAAAAAATGAAAAAAACGATGGGTTATAGCCCATGTTTTTTTAAATTTTGAAAAAAACAATATCCTCGTTTCTCATCATTTTGGACCATGGGCTATAGCCCATATCGTACGACATACTATAGCACGCCGTTTTTCATCATTTTTGAGGATTTGAAAAAAATAAAAAAATAAAAAAAACGATGGGTTATAGCCCATGTTTTTTGAAATTTTGAAAAAAAAAGTTATCCTCGCTTCTCATCCTTTTGGACCATGGGCTATAGCCCATATCGTACGGCATACTATAGCACGCCGTTTTTCATCATTTTTGAGGATTTGAAAAAAATGAAAAAATGAAAAAAAACGATGGGTTATAGCCCATGTTTTTTGAAATTTTGAAAAAAACAATATCCTCGTTTCTCATCATTTTGGACCATGGGCTATAGCCCATATCGTACGGCATACTATAGCACGCCGTTTTTCATCAATTTTGAGGATTTGAAAAAAATTAAAAAATTAAAAAAACGATGGGTTATAGCCCATGTTTTTTTTAATTTTGAAAAAAAAAGTTATCCTCGTTTCTCATCATTTTGGACCATGGGCTATAGTCCATATCGTACGGCATACTATAGCACGCCGTTTTTCATCATTTTTGAGGATTTGAAAAAAATGAAAATGAAAAAAACGATGGGTTATAGCCCATGTTTTTTGAAATTTTGAAAAAAACAATATCCTCGTTTCTCATCATTTTGGACCATGGGCTATAGCCCATATCGTACGACATACTATAGCACGCCGTTTTTCATCATTTTTGAGGATTTGAAAAAAATAAAAAAATAAAAAAAACGATGGGTTATAGCCCATGTTTTTTGAAATTTTGAAAAAAAAAGTTATCCTCGCTTCTCATCCTTTTGGACCATGGGCTATAGCCCATATCGTACGGCATACTATAGCACGCCGTTTTTCATCCTTTTTGAGGATTTGAAAAAAATGAAAAAATGAAAAAAACGATGGGTTATAGCCCATGTTTTTTGAAATTTTGAAAAAAACAATATCCTCGTTTCTCATCATTTTGGACCATGGGCTATAGCCCATATCGTACGGCATACTATAGCACGCCGTTTTTCATCAATTTTGAGGATTTGAAAAAAATGAAAAAATGAAAAAAACGATGGGTTATAGCCCATGTTTTTTGAAATTTTGAAAAAAAAAGTTATCCTCGTTTCTCATCATTTTGGACCATGGGCTATAGCCCATATCGTACGGCATACTATAGCACGCCGTTTTTCATCATTTTTGAGGATTTGAAAAAAATGAAAAAATGAAAAAAACGATGGGTTATAGCCCATGTTTTTTTTAATTTTGAAAAAAACAATATCCTCGTTTCTCATCATTTTGGACCATGGGCTATAGCCCATATCGTACGACATACTATAGCACGCCGTTTTTCATCATTTTTGAGGATTTGAAAAAAATAAAAAAATAAAAAAAACGATGGGTTATAGCCCATGTTTTTTGAAATTTTGAAAAAAAAAGTTATCCTCGCTTCTCATCCTTTTGGACCATGGGCTATAGCCCATATCGTACGGCATACTATAGCACGCCGTTTTTCATCATTTTTGAGGATTTGAAAAAAATGAAAAAATGAAAAAAACGATGGGTTATAGCCCATGTTTTTTGAAATTTTGAAAAAAACAATATCCTCGTTTCTCATCATTTTGGACCATGGGCTATAGCCCATATCGTACGGCATACTATAGCACGCCGTTTTTCATCATTTTTGAGGATTTGAAAAAAATGAAAAAATGAAAAAAACGATGGGTTAAAGCCCATGTTTTTTGAAATTTTGAAAAAAAAAGTTATCCTCGCTTCTCATCCTTTTGGACCATGGGCTATAGCCCATATCGTACGGCATACTATAGCACGCCGTTTTTCATCATTTTTGAGGATTTGAAAAAAATAAAAAAATAAAAAAAACGATGGGTTATAGCCCATGTTTTTTGAAATTTTGAAAAAAAAAGTTATCCTCGCTTCTCATCCTTTTGGACCATGGGCTATAGCCCATATCGTACGGCATACTATAGCACGCCGTTTTTCATCATTTTTGAGGATTTGAAAAAAATGAAAAAATGAAAAAAACGATGGGTTATAGCCCATGTTTTTTGAAATTTTGAAAAAAACAATATCCTCGTTTCTCATCATTTTGGACCATGGGCTATAGCCCATATCGTACGGCATACTATAGCACGCCGTTTTTCATCATTTTTGAGGATTTGAAAAAAATGAAAAAATGAAAAAAACGATGGGTTAAAGCCCATGTTTTTTGAAATTTTGAAAAAAACAATATCCTCATTTCTCATCATTTTGGACCATGGGCTATAGCCCATATCGTACGGCATACTATAGCATGCCGTTTTTCATCATTTTTAAGGATTTGAAAAAAATGAAAAAATGAAAAAAACGATGGGTTATAGCCCATGTTTTTTTAAATTTTGAAAAAAAAAGTTATCCTCGTTTCTCATCATTTTGGACCATGGGCTATAGCCCATATCGTACGGCATACTATAGCACGCCGTTTTTCATCATTTTTGAGGATTTGAAAAAAATGAAAAAATGAAAAAAACGATGGGTTATAGCCCATGTTTTTTTAAATTTTGAAAAAAACAATATCCTCGTTTCTCATCATTTTGGACCATGGGCTATAGCCCATATCGTACGACATACTATAGCACGCCGTTTTTCATCATTTTTGAGGATTTGAAAAAAATAAAAAAATAAAAAAAACGATGGGTTATAGCCCATGTTTTTTGAAATTTTGAAAAAAAAAGTTATCCTCGCTTCTCATCCTTTTGGACCATGGGCTATAGCCCATATCGTACGGCATACTATAGCACGCCGTTTTTCATCATTTTTGAGGATTTGAAAAAAATGAAAAAATGAAAAAAACGATGGGTTATAGCCCATGTTTTTTGAAATTTTGAAAAAAACAATATCCTCGTTTCTCATCATTTTGGACCATGGGCTATAGCCCATATCGTACGGCATACTATAGCACGCCGTTTTTCATCATTTTTGAGGATTTGAAAAAAAAAAAAAAAAAAAAAAAACGATGGGTTATAGCCCATGTTTTTTGAAATTTTGAAAAAAAAAGTTATCCTCGCTTCTCATCCTTTTGGACCATGGGCTATAGCCCATATCGTACGGCATACTATAGCACGCCGTTTTTCATCATTTTTGAGGATTTGAAAAAAATGAAAAAATGAAAAAAACGATGGGTTATAGCCCATGTTTTTAGAACTTTTGAAAAAAACAATATCCTCGTTTCTCATCATTTTGGACCATGGGCTATAACCCATATCATACGACATACTATAGCACGCCGTTTTTCATCATTTTTGAGGATTTGAAAAAAATTAAAAAATAAAAAAAACGATGGGTTATAGCCCATGTTTTTTGAAATTTTGAAAAAAACAATATCCTCGTTTCTCATCATTTTGGACCATGGGCTATAGCCCATATCGTACGACATACTATAGCACGCCGTTTTTCATCATTTTTGAGGATTTGAAAAAAATGAAAATGAAAAAAACGATGGGTTATAGCCCATGTTTTTTGAAATTTTGAAAAAAACAATATCCTCGTTTCTCATCATTTTGGACCAAGGGCTATAGCCCATATCGTACGACATACTATAGCACGCCGTTTTTCATCATTTTTGAGGATTTGAAAAAAATAAAAAAATAAAAAAAACGATGGGTTATAGCCCATGTTTTTTGAAATTTTGAAAAAAAAAGTTATCCTCGCTTCTCATCCTTTTGGACCATGGGCTATAGCCCATATCGTACGACATACTATAGCACGCCGTTTTTCATCATTTTTGAGGATTTGAAAAAAATAAAAAAAATAAAAAAAACGATGGGTTATAGCCCATGTTTTTTGAAATTTTGAAAAAAACAATATCCTCGTTTCTCATCATTTTGGACCATGGGCTATAGCCCATATCGTACGGCATACTATAGCACGCCGTTTTTCATCATTTTTGAGGATTTGAAAAAAATGAAAATGAAAAAAACGATGGGTTATAGCCCATGTTTTTTGAAATTTTGAAAAAAACAATATCCTCGTTTCTCATCATTTTGGACCATGGGCTATAGCCCATATCATACGACATACTATAGCACGCCGTTTTTCATCATTTTTGAGGATTTGAAAAAAATAAAAAAATAAAAAAACGATGGGTTATAGCCAATGTTTTTTGAAATTTTGAAAAAAACAATATCCTCGTTTCTCATCATTTTGGACCATGGGCTATAGCCCATATCGTACGACATACTATAGCACGCCGTTTTTCATAATTTTTGAGGATTTGAAAAAAATGAAAATGAAAAAAAACGATGGGTTATAGCCCATGTTTTTTGAAATTTTGAAAAAAACAATATCCTCGTTTCTCATCATTTTGGACCAAGGGCTATAGCCCATATCGTACGACATACTATAGCACGCCGTTTTTCATCATTTTTGAGGATTTGAAAAAAAAAAAAAAAAAAAAAACGATGGTTTATAGCCCATGTTTTTTGAAATTTTGAAAAAAAAAGTTATCCTCGCTTCTCATCCTTTTGGACCATGGGCTATAGCCCATATCGTACGGCATACTATAGCACGCCGTTTTTCATCATTTTTGAGGATTTGAAAAAAATAAAAAAATAAAAAAAACGATGGGTTATAGCCCATGTTTTTTGAAATTTTGAAAAAAAAAGTTATCCTCGCTTCTCATCCTTTTGGACCATGGGCTATAGCCCATATCGTACGGCATACTATAGCACGCCGTTTTTCATCATTTTTGAGGATTTGAAAAAAATGAAAAAATGAAAAAAACGATGGGTTAAAGCCCATGTTTTTTGAAATTTTGAAAAAAACAATATCCTCATTTCTCATCATTTTGGACCATGGGCTATAGCCCATATCGTACGGCATACTATAGCATGCCGTTTTTCATCATTTTTAAGGATTTGAAAAAAATGAAAAAATGAAAAAAACTATGGGTTATAGCCCATGTTTTTTGAAATTTTGAAAAAAAAAGTTATCCTCGTTTCTCATCATTTTGGACCATGGGCTATAGCCCATATCGTACGGCATACTATAGCACGCCGTTTTTCATCATTTTTGAGGATTTGAAAAAAATGAAAAAATGAAAAAAATGATGGGTTATAGCCCATGTTTTTTTTAATTTTGAAAAAAACAATATCCTCGTTTCTCATCATTTTGGACCATGGGCTATAGCCCATATCGTACGACATACTATAGCACGCCGTTTTTCATCATTTTTGAGGATTTGAAAAAAATAAAAAAATAAAAAAAACGATGGGTTATAGCCCATGTTTTTTGAAATTTTGAAAAAAAAAGTTATCCTCGCTTCTCATCCTTTTGGACCATGGGCTATAGCCCATATCGTACGGCATACTATAGCACGCCGTTTTTCATCATTTTTGAGGATTTGAAAAAAATGAAAAAATGAAAAAAACGATGGGTTATAGCCCATGTTTTTTGAAATTTTGAAAAAAACAATATCCTCGTTTCTCATCATTTTGGACCATGGGCTATAGCCCATATCGTACGGCATACTATAGCACGCCGTTTTTCATCAATTTTGAGGATTTGAAAAAAATTAAAAAATAAAAAAAACGATGGGTTATAGCCCATGTTTTTTTTAATTTTGAAAAAAAAAGTTATCCTCGTTTCTCATCATTTTGGACCATGGGCTATAGTCCATATCGTACGGCATACTATAGCACGCCGTTTTTCATCATTTTTGAGGATTTGAAAAAAATGAAAATGAAAAAAACGATGGGTTATAGCCCATGTTTTTTGAAATTTTGAAAAAAACAATATCCTCGTTTCTCATCATTTTGGACCATGGGCTATAGCCCATATCGTACGACATACTATAGCACGCCGTTTTTCATCATTTTTGAGGATTTGAAAAAAAAAAAAAAAAAAAAAAAACGATGGGTTATAGCCCATGTTTTTTGAAATTTTGAAAAAAAAAGTTATCCTCGCTTCTCATCCTTTTGGACCATGGGCTATAGCCCATATCGTACGGCATACTATAGCACGCCGTTTTTCATCCTTTTTGAGGATTTGAAAAAAATGAAAAAATGAAAAAAACGATGGGTTATAGCCCATGTTTTTTGAAATTTTGAAAAAAACAATATCCTCGTTTCTCATCATTTTGGACCATGGGCTATAGCCCATATCGTACGGCATACTATAGCACGCCGTTTTTCATCAATTTTGAGGATTTGAAAAAAATGAAAAAATGAAAAAAACGATGGGTTATAGCCCATGTTTTTTGAAATTTTGAAAAAAAAAGTTATCCTCGTTTCTCATCATTTTGGACCATGGGCTATAGCCCATATCGTACGGCATACTATAGCACGCCGTTTTTCATCATTTTTGAGGATTTGAAAAAAATGAAAAAATGAAAAAAACGATGGGTTATAGCCCATGTTTTTTTAAATTTTGAAAAAAACAATATCCTCGTTTCTCATCATTTTGGACCATGGGCTATAGCCCATATCGTACGACATACTATAGCACGCCGTTTTTCATCATTTTTGAGGATTTGAAAAAAATAAAAAAATAAAAAAAACGATGGGTTATAGCCCATGTTTTTTGAAATTTTGAAAAAAAAAGTTATCCTCGCTTCTCATCCTTTTGGACCATGGGCTATAGCCCATATCGTACGGCATACTATAGCACGCCGTTTTTCATCATTTTTGAGGATTTGAAAAAAATGAAAAAATGAAAAAAACGATGGGTTATAGCCCATGTTTTTTGAAATTTTGAAAAAAACAATATCCTCGTTTCTCATCATTTTGGACCATGGGCTATAGCCCATATCGTACGGCATACTATAGCACGCCGTTTTTCATCATTTTTGAGGATTTGAAAAAAATGAAAAAATGAAAAAAACGATGGGTTAAAGCCCATGTTTTTTGAAATTTTGAAAAAAAAAGTTATCCTCGCTTCTCATCCTTTTGGACCATGGGCTATAGCCCATATCGTACGGCATACTATAGCACGCCGTTTTTCATCATTTTTGAGGATTTGAAAAAAATGAAAAAATGAAAAAAACGATGGGTTAAAGCCCATGTTTTTTGAAATTTTGAAAAAAACAATATCCTCATTTCTCATCATTTTGGACCATGGGCTATAGCCCATATCGTACGGCATACTATAGCACGCCGTTTTTCATCATTTTTGAGGATTTGAAAAAAATAAAAAAATAAAAAAAACGATGGGTTATAGCCCATGTTTTTTGAAATTTTGAAAAAAAAAGTTATCCTCGCTTCTCATCCTTTTGGACCATGGGCTATAGCCCATATCGTACGGCATACTATAGCACGCCGTTTTTCATCATTTTTGAGGATTTGAAAAAAATGAAAAAATGAAAAAAACGATGGGTTATAGCCCATGTTTTTTGAAATTTTGAAAAAAACAATATCCTCGTTTCTCATCATTTTGGACCATGGGCTATAGCCCATATCGTACGGCATACTATAGCACGCCGTTTTTCATCATTTTTGAGGATTTGAAAAAAATGAAAAAATGAAAAAAACGATGGGTTAAAGCCCATGTTTTTTGAAATTTTGAAAAAAACAATATCCTCATTTCTCATCATTTTGGACCATGGGCTATAGCCCATATCGTACGGCATACTATAGCATGCCGTTTTTCATCATTTTTAAGGATTTGAAAAAAATGAAAAAATGAAAAAAACGATGGGTTATAGCCCATGTTTTTTGAAATTTTGAAAAAAAAAGTTATCCTCGTTTCTCATCATTTTGGACCATGGGCTATAGCCCATATCGTACGGCATACTATAGCACGCCGTTTTTCATCATTTTTGAGGATTTGAAAAAAATGAAAAAAACGATGGGTTATAGCCCATGTTTTTTTAAATTTTGAAAAAAACAATATCCTCGTTTCTCATCATTTTGGACCATGGGCTATAGCCCATATCGTACGACATACTATAGCACGCCGTTTTTCATCATTTTTGAGGATTTGAAAAAAATAAAAAAATAAAAAAAACGATGGGTTATAGCCCATGTTTTTTGAAATTTTGAAAAAAAAAGTTATCCTCGTTTCTCATCATTTTGGACCATGGGCTATAGCCCATATCGTACGGCATACTATAGCACGCCGTTTTTCATCATTTTTGAGGATTTGAAAAAAATGAAAAAATGAAAAAAACGATGGGTTATAGCCCATGTTTTTTTAAATTTTGAAAAAAACAATATCCTCGTTTCTCATCATTTTGGACCATGGGCTATAGCCCATATCGTACGACATACTATAGCACGCCGTTTTTCATCATTTTTGAGGATTTGAAAAAAATAAAAAAAACGATGGGTTATAGCCCATGTTTTTTGAAATTTTGAAAAAAAAAGTTATCCTCGCTTCTCATCCTTTTGGACCATGGGCTATAGCCCATATCGTACGGCATACTATAGCACGCCGTTTTTCATCATTTTTGAGGATTTGAAAAAAATGAAAAAATGAAAAAAACGATGGGTTATAGCCCATGTTTTTTGAAATTTTGAAAAAAACAATATCCTCGTTTCTCATCATTTTGGACCATGGGCTATAGCCCATATCGTACGGCATACTATAGCACGCCGTTTTTCATCATTTTTGAGGATTTGAAAAAAATAAAAAAATAAAAAAAACGATGGGTTATAGCCCATGTTTTTTGAAATTTTGAAAAAAAAAGTTATCCTCGCTTCTCATCCTTTTGGACCATGGGCTATAGCCCATATCGTACGGCATACTATAGCACGCCGTTTTTCATCATTTTTGAGGATTTGAAAAAAATGAAAAAATGAAAAAAACGATGGGTTATAGCCCATGTTTTTTGAAATTTTGAAAAAAACAATATCCTCGTTTCTCATCATTTTGGACCATGGGCTATAGCCCATATCGTACGGCATACTATAGCACGCCGTTTTTCATCAATTTTGAGGATTTGAAAAAAATTAAAAAATTAAAAAAACGATGGGTTATAGCCCATGTTTTTTTTTATTTTGAAAAAAAAAGTTATCCTCGTTTCTCATCATTTTGGACCATGGGCTATAGCCCATATCGTACGGCATACTATAGCACGCCGTTTTTCATCATTTTTGAGGATTTGAAAAAAATGAAAATGAAAAAAACGATGGGTTATAGCCCATGTTTTTGGAAATTTTGAAAAAAACAATATCCTCGTTTCTCATCATTTTGGACCATGGGCTATAGCCCATATCGTACGACATACTATAGCACGCCGTTTTTCATCATTTTTGAGGATTTGAAAAAAATAAAAAAATAAAAAAAACGATGGGTTATAGCCCATGTTTTTTGAAATTTTGAAAAAAAAAGTTATCCTCGCTTCTCATCCTTTTGGACCATGGGCTATAGCCCATATCGTACGGCATACTATAGCACGCCGTTTTTCATCATTTCTGAGGATTTGAAAAAAATGAAAAAATGAAAAAAACGATGGGTTATAGCCCATGTTTTTTGAAATTTTGAAAAAAACAATATCCTCGTTTCTCATCATTTTGGACCATGGGCTATAGCCCATATCGTACGGCATACTATAGCACGCCGTTTTTCATCAATTTTGAGGATTTGAAAAAAATAAAAAAATGAAAAAAACGATGGGTTAAAGCCCATGTTTTTTGAAATTTTGAAAAAAACAATATCCTCATTTCTCATCATTTTGGACCATGGGCTATAGCCCATATCGTACGGCATACTATAGCATGCCGTTTTTCATCATTTTTAAGGATTTGAAAAAAATGAAAAAATGAAAAAAACGATGGGTTATAGCCCATGTTTTTTTAAATTTTGAAAAAAACAATATCCTCGTTTCTCATCATTTTGGACCATGGGCTATAGCCCATATCGTACGACATACTATAGCACGCCGTTTTTCATCATTTTTGAGGATTTGAAAAAAAATAAAAAATAAAAAAAACGATGGGTTATAGCCCATGTTTTTTGAAATTTTGAAAAAAAAAGTTATCCTCGCTTCTCATCCTTTTGGACCATGGGCTATAGCCCATATCGTACGGCATACTATCGCACGCCGTTTTTCATCATTTTTGAGGATTTGAAAAAAATGAAAAAATGAAAAAAACGATGGGTTATAGCCCATGTTTTTTGAAATTTTGAAAAAAACAATATCCTCGTTTCTCATCATTTTGGACCATGGGCTATAGCCCATATCGTACGGCATACTATAGCACGCCGTTTTTCATCATTTTTGAGGATTTGAAAAAAATGAAAAAATGAAAAAAACGATGGGTTAAAGCCCATGTTTTTTGAAATTTTGAAAAAAACAATATCCTCATTTCTCATCATTTTGGACCATGGGCTATAGCCCATATCGTACGGCATACTATAGCATGCCGTTTTTCATCATTTTTAAGGATTTGAAAAAAATGAAAAAATGAAAAAAACGATGGGTTATAGCCCATGTTTTTTGAAATTTTGAAAAAAAAAGTTATCCTTGTTTCTCATCATTTTGGACCATGGGCTATAGCCCATATCGTACGGCATACTATAGCACGCCGTTTTTCATCATTTTTGAGGATTTGAAAAAAATGAAAAAATGAAAAAAACGATGGGTTATAGCCCATGTTTTTTTAAATTTTGAAAAAAACAATATCCTCGTTTCTCATCATTTTGGACCATGGGCTATAGCCCATATCGTACGACATACTATAGCACGCCGTTTTTCATCATTTTTGAGGATTTGAAAAAAATAAAAAAATAAAAAAAACGATGGGTTATAGCCCATGTTTTTTGAAATTAAAAAAAAAAAAGTTATCCTCGCTTCTCATCCTTTTGGACCATGGGCTATAGCCCATATCGTACGGCATACTATAGCACGCCGTTTTTCATCATTTTTGAGGATTTGAAAAAAATGAAAAAATGAAAAAAACGATGGGTTATAGCCCATGTTTTTTGAAATTTTGAAAAAAACAATATCCTCGTTTCTCATCATTTTGGACCATGGGCTATGGCCCATATCGTACGGCATACTATAGCACGCCGTTTTTCATCAATTTTGAGGATTTGAAAAAAATTAAAAAATTAAAAAAACGATGGGTTATAGCCCATGTTTTTTTTAATTTTGAAAAAAAAAGTTATCCTCGTTTCTCATCATTTTGGACCATGGGCTATAGCCCATATCGTACGGCATACTATAGCACGCCGTTTTTCATCATTTTTGAGGATTTGAAAAAAATGAAAATGAAAAAAACGATGGGTTATAGCCCATGTTTTTTGAAATTTTGAAAAAAACAATATCCTCGTTTCTCATCATTTTGGACCATGGGCTATAGCCCATATCGTACGGCATACTATAGCACGCCGTTTTTCATCAATTTTGAGGATTTGAAAAAAATAAAAAAATGAAAAAAATGATGGGTTATAGCCCATGTTTTTTGAAATTTTGAAAAAAAAAGTTATCCTCGTTTCTCATCATTTTGGACCATGGGCTATAGCCCATATCGTACGGCATACTATAGCACGCCGTTTTTCATAATTTTTGAGGATTTGAAATAAATGAAAAAATGAAAAAAACGATGGGTTATAGCCCATGTTTTTTGAAATTTTGAAGAAAAAAAAAATCCTCGTTTCTCATCATTTTGGACCATGGGCTATAGCCCATATCGTACCGCATACTATAGCACGCCGTTTTTCATCAATTTTGAGGATTTGAAAAAAATGAAAAAATGAAAAAAACGATGGGTTATAGCCCATGTTTTTTGAAATTTTGAAAAAAAAAGTTATCCTCGTTTCTCATCATTTTGGACCATGGGCTATAGCCCATATCGTACGGCATACTATAGCACGCCGTTTTTCATCATTTTTGAGGATTTGAAAAAAATGAAAAAATGAAAAAAACGATGGGTTATAGCCCATGTTTTTTTAAATTTTGAAAAAAACAATATCCTCGTTTCTCATCATTTTGGACCATGGGCTATAGCCCATATCGTACGACATACTATAGCACGCCGTTTTTCATCATTTTTGAGGATTTGAAAAAAATAAAAAAATAAAAAAAACGATGGGTTATAGCCCATGTTTTTTGAAATTTTGAAAAAAAAAGTTATCCTCGCTTCTCATCCTTTTGGACCATGGGCTATAGCCCATATCGTACGGCATACTATAGCACGCCGTTTTTCATCATTTTTGAGGATTTGAAAAAAATGAAAAAATGAAAAAAACGATGGGTTATAGCCCATGTTTTTTGAAATTTTGAAAAAAACAATATCCTCGTTTCTCATCATTTTGGACCATGGGCTATAGCCCATATCGTACGGCATACTATAGCACGCCGTTTTTCATAATTTTTGAGGATTTGAAATAAATGAAAAAATGAAAAAAACGATGGGTTATAGCCCATGTTTTTTGAAATTTTGAAGAAAAAAAAAATCCTCGTTTCTCATCATTTTGGACCATGGGCTATAGCCCATATCGTACCGCATACTATAGCACGCCGTTTTTCATCAATTTTGAGGATTTGAAAAAAATGAAAAAATGAAAAAAACGATGGGTTATAGCCCATGTTTTTTGAAATTTTGAAAAAAAAAGTTATCCTCGTTTCTCATCATTTTGGACCATGGGCTATAGCCCATATCGTACGGCATACTATAGCACGCCGTTTTTCATCATTTTTGAGGATTTGAAAAAAATGAAAAAATGAAAAAAACGATGGGTTATAGCCCATGTTTTTTTAAATTTTGAAAAAAACAATATCCTCGTTTCTCATCATTTTGGACCATGGGCTGTAGCCCATATCGTACGACATACTATAGCACGCCGTTTTTCATCATTTTTGAGGATTTGAAAAAAATAAAAAAATAAAAAAAAAGATGGGTTATAGCCCATGTTTTTTTAAATTTTGAAAAAAACAATATCCTCGTTTCTCATCATTTTGGACCATGGGCTATAGCCCATATCGTACGGCATACTATAGCACGCCGTTTTTCATCAATTTTGAGGATTTGAAAAAAATTAAAAAATTAAAAAAACGATGGGTTATAGCCCATGTTTTTTTTAATTTTGAAAAAAAAAGTTATCCTCGTTTCTCATCATTTTGGACCATGGGCTATAGCCCATATCGTACGGCATACTATAGCACGCCGTTTTTCATCATTTTTGAGGATTTGAAAAAAATGAAAATGAAAAAGACGATGGGTTATAGCCCATGTTTTTTGAAATTTTGAAAAAAACAATATCCTCGTTTCTCATCATTTTGGACCATGGGCTATAGCCCATATCGTACGGCATACTATAGCACGCCGTTTTTCATCAATTTTGAGGATTTGAAAAAAATGAAAAAATGAAAAAAATGATGGGTTATAGCCCATGTTTTTTGAAATTTTGAAAAAAAAAGTTATCCTCGTTTCTCATCATTTTGGACCATGGGCTATAGCCCATATCGTACGGCATACTATAGCACGCCGTTTTTCATCATTTTTGAGGATTTGAAATAAATGAAAAAATGAAAAAAACGATGGGTTATAGCCCATGTTTTTTGAAATTTTGAAGAAAAAAAAAAATCCTCGTTTCTCATCATTTTGGACCATGGGCTATAGCCCATATCGTACCGCATACTATAGCACGCCGTTTTTCATCAATTTTGAGGATTTGAAAAAAATGAAAAAATGAAAAAAACGATGGGTTATAGCCCATGTTTTTTGAAATTTTGAAAAAAAAAGTTATCCTCGTTTCTCATCATTTTGGACCATGGGCTATAGCCCATATCGTACGGCATACTATAGCACGCCGTTTTTCATCATTTTTGAGGATTTGAAAAAAATGAAAATGAAAAAAACGATGGGTTATAGCCCATGTTTTTTGAAATTTTGAAAAAAACAATATCCTCGTTTCTCATCATTTTGGACCATGGGCTATAGCCCATATCGTACGACATACTATAGCACGCCGTTTTTCATCATTTTTGAGGATTTGAAAAAAAAAAAAAAAAAAAAAAAAACGATGGGTTATAGCCCATGTTTTTTGAAATTTTGAAAAAAAAAGTTATCCTCGCTTCTCATCCTTTTGGACCATGGGCTATAGCCCATATCGTACGGCATACTATAGCACGCCATTTTTCATCATTTTTGAGGATTTGAAAAAAATGAAAAAATGAAAAAAACGATGGGTTATAGCCCATGTTTTTTGAAAGTTTGAAGAAAACAAAATCCTCGTTTCTCATCATTTTGGACCATGGGCTATAGCCCATATCGTACGACATACTATAGCACGCCGTTTTTCATCATTTTTGAGGATTTGAAAAAAATGAAAAAATGAAAAAAACGATGGGTTATAGCCCATGTTTTTTGAAATTTTGAAAAAAGAAGTTATCCTCGTTTCTCATCATTTTGGACCATGGGCTATAGCCCATATCGTACGGCATACTATAGCACGCCGTTTTTCATCATTTTTGAGGATTTGAAAAAACCCCCAAAAAAACATGGGTTATAGCCCATCGTTTTTTGAAATTTTGAAGAAAAAAAAAATTCCTCGTTTCTCATCATTTTGGACCATGGGCTATAGCCCATATCGTACGGCATACTATAGCACGCCGTTTTTCATCAATTTTGAGGATTCGAAAAAATTTAAAAAATGAAAAAAAACGATGGGTTATAGCCCATGTTTTTTGAAATTTTGAAAAAAAAAGTTATCCTCGTTTCTCATCATTTTGGACCATGGGCTATAGCCCATATCGTACGGCATACTATAGCACGCCGTTTTTCATCATTTTTGAGGATTTGAAAAAAATGAAAATGAAAAAGACGATGGGTTATAGCCCATGTTTTTTGAAATTTTGAAAAAAACAATATCCTCGTTTCTCATCATTTTGGACCATGGGCTATAGCCCATATCGTACGGCATACTATAGCACGCCGTTTTTCATCAATTTTGAGGATTTGAAAAAAATGAAAAAATGAAAAAAATGATGGGTTATAGCCCATGTTTTTTGAAATTTTGAAAAAAAAAGTTATCCTCGTTTCTCATCATTTTGGACCATGGGCTATAGCCCATATCGTACGGCATACTATAGCACGCCGTTTTTCATCATTTTTGAGGATTTGAAATAAATGAAAAAATGAAAAAAACGATGGGTTATAGCCCATGTTTTTTGAAATTTTGAAGAAAAAAAAAAATCCTCGTTTCTCATCATTTTGGACCATGGGCTATAGCCCATATCGTACCGCATACTATAGCACGCCGTTTTTCATCAATTTTGAGGATTTGAAAAAAATGAAAAAATGAAAAAAACGATGGGTTATAGCCCATGTTTTTTGAAATTTTGAAAAAAAAAGTTATCCTCGTTTCTCATCATTTTGGACCATGGGCTATAGCCCATATCGTACGGCATACTATAGCACGCCGTTTTTCATCATTTTTGAGGATTTGAAAAAAATGAAAATGAAAAAAACGATGGGTTATAGCCCATGTTTTTTGAAATTTTGAAAAAAACAATATCCTCGTTTCTCATCATTTTGGACCATGGGCTATAGCCCATATCGTACGACATACTATAGCACGCCGTTTTTCATCATTTTTGAGGATTTGAAAAAAAAAAAAAAAAAAAAAAAAACGATGGGTTATAGCCCATGTTTTTTGAAATTTTGAAAAAAAAAGTTATCCTCGCTTCTCATCCTTTTGGACCATGGGCTATAGCCCATATCGTACGGCATACTATAGCACGCCATTTTTCATCATTTTTGAGGATTTGAAAAAAATGAAAAAATGAAAAAAACGATGGGTTATAGCCCATGTTTTTTGAAAGTTTGAAGAAAACAAAATCCTCGTTTCTCATCATTTTGGACCATGGGCTATAGCCCATATCGTACGACATACTATAGCACGCCGTTTTTCATCATTTTTGAGGATTTGAAAAAAATGAAAAAATGAAAAAAACGATGGGTTATAGCCCATGTTTTTTGAAATTTTGAAAAAAGAAGTTATCCTCGTTTCTCATCATTTTGGACCATGGGCTATAGCCCATATCGTACGGCATACTATAGCACGCCGTTTTTCATCATTTTTGAGGATTTGAAATAAATGAAAAAATGAAAAAAACGATGGGTTATAGCCCATGTTTTTTGAAATTTTGAAGAAAAAAAAAAATCCTCGTTTCTCATCATTTTGGACCATGGGCTATAGCCCATATCGTACCGCATACTATAGCACGCCGTTTTTCATCAATTTTGAGGATTTGAAAAAAATGAAAAAATGAAAAAAACGATGGGTTATAGCCCATGTTTTTTGAAATTTTGAAAAAAAAAGTTATCCTCGTTTCTCATCATTTTGGACCATGGGCTATAGCCCATATCGTACGGCATACTATAGCACGCCGTTTTTCATCATTTTTGAGGATTTGAAAAAAATGAAAATGAAAAAAACGATGGGTTATAGCCCATGTTTTTTGAAATTTTGAAAAAAACAATATCCTCGTTTCTCATCATTTTGGACCATGGGCTATAGCCCATATCGTACGACATACTATAGCACGCCGTTTTTCATCATTTTTGAGGATTTGAAAAAAAAAAAAAAAAAAAAAAAAACGATGGGTTATAGCCCATGTTTTTTGAAATTTTGAAAAAAAAAGTTATCCTCGCTTCTCATCCTTTTGGACCATGGGCTATAGCCCATATCGTACGGCATACTATAGCACGCCATTTTTCATCATTTTTGAGGATTTGAAAAAAATGAAAAAATGAAAAAAACGATGGGTTATAGCCCATGTTTTTTGAAAGTTTGAAGAAAACAAAATCCTCGTTTCTCATCATTTTGGACCATGGGCTATAGCCCATATCGTACGACATACTATAGCACGCCGTTTTTCATCATTTTTGAGGATTTGAAAAAAATGAAAAAATGAAAAAAACGATGGGTTATAGCCCATGTTTTTTGAAATTTTGAAAAAAGAAGTTATCCTCGTTTCTCATCATTTTGGACCATGGGCTATAGCCCATATCGTACGGCATACTATAGCACGCCGTTTTTCATCATTTTTGAGGATTTGAAAAAACCCCCAAAAAAACATGGGTTATAGCCCATCGTTTTTTGAAATTTTGAAGAAAAAAAAAATTCCTCGTTTCTCATCATTTTGGACCATGGGCTATAGCCCATATCGTACGGCATACTATAGCACGCCGTTTTTCATCAATTTTGAGGATTCGAAAAAATTTAAAAAATGAAAAAAAACGATGGGTTATAGCCCATGTTTTTTGAAATTTTGAAAAAAAAAGTTATCCTCGTTTCTCATCATTTTGGACCATGGGCTATAGCCCATATCGTACGGCATACTATAGCACGCCGTTTTTCATCATTTTTGAGCATTTGAAAAAAATGAAAATGAAAAAAACGATGGGTTATAGCCCATGTTTTTTGAAATTTTGAAAAAAACAATATCCTCGTTTCTCATCATTTTGGACCATGGGCTATAGCCCATATCGTACGGCATACTATAGCACGCCGTTTTTCATCATTTTTGAGGATTTGAAAAAAATGAAAAAATGAAAAAAACGATGGGTTATAGCCCATGTTTTTTGAAATTTTGAAAAAAACAATATCCTCGTTTCTCATCATTTTGGACCATGGGCTATAGCCCATATCGTACGGCATACTATAGCACGCCGTTTTTCATCATTTTTGAGCATTTGAAAAAAATGAAAATGAAAAAAACGATGGGTTATAGCCCATGTTTTTTGAAATTTAAAAAAAAACAATATCCTCGTTTCTCATCATTTTGGACCATGGGCTATAGCCCATATCGTACGGCATACTATAGCACGCCGTTTTTCATCATTTTTGAGGATTTGAAAAAAATGAAAAAATGAAAAAAACGATGGGTTATAGCCCATGTTTTTTGAAATTTTGAAAAAAACAATATCCTCGTTTCTCATCATTTTGGACCATGGGCTATAGCCCATATCGTACGGCATACTATAGCACGCCGTTTTTCATCAATTTTGAGGATTTGAAAAAAATGAAAAAATGAAAAAAACGATGGGTTAAAGCCCATGTTTTTTTAAATTTTGAAAAAAACAATATCCTCATTTCTCATCATTTTGGACCATGGGCTATAGCCCATATCGTACGGCATACTATAGCATGCCGTTTTTCATCATTTTTAAGGATTTGAAAAAAATGAAAAAAATGAAAAAAACGATGGGTTATAGCCCATGTTTTTTGAAATTTTGAAAAAAAAAGTTATCCTCGTTTCTCATCATTTTGGACCATGGGCTATAGCCCATATCGTACGGCATACTATAGCACGCCGTTTTTCATCATTTTTGAGGATTTGAAAAAAATGAAAAAATGAAAAAAACGATGGGTTATAGCCCATGTTTTTTTAAATTTTGAAAAAAACAATATCCTCGTTTCTCATCATTTTGGACCATGGGCTATAGCCCATATCGTACGACATACTATAGCACGCCGTTTTTCATCATTTTTGAGGATTTGAAAAAAATAAAAAAATAAAAAAAACGATGGGTTATAGCCCATGTTTTTTGAAATTTTGAAAAAAAAAGTTATCCTCGCTTCTCATCCTTTTGGACCATGGGCTATAGCCCATATCGTACGGCATACTATAGCACGCCGTTTTTCATCATTTTTGAGGATTTGAAAAAAATGAAAAAATGAAAAAAACGATGGGTTATAGCCCATGTTTTTTGAAATTTTGAAAAAAACAATATCCTCGTTTCTCATCATTTTGGACCATGGGCTATAGCCCATATCGTACGGCATACTATAGCACGCCGTTTTTCATCATTTTTGAGCATTTGAAAAAAATGAAAATGAAAAAAACGATGGGTTATAGCCCATGTTTTTTGAAATTTAAAAAAAAACAATATCCTCGTTTCTCATCATTTTGGACCATGGGCTATAGCCCATATCGTACGGCATACTATAGCACGCCGTTTTTCATCATTTTTGAGGATTTGAAAAAAATGAAAAAATGAAAAAAACGATGGGTTATAGCCCATGTTTTTTGAAATTTTGAAAAAAACAATATCCTCGTTTCTCATCATTTTGGACCATGGGCTATAGCCCATATCGTACGGCATACTATAGCACGCCGTTTTTCATCAATTTTGAGGATTTGAAAAAAATGAAAAAATGAAAAAAACGATGGGTTAAAGCCCATGTTTTTTTAAATTTTGAAAAAAACAATATCCTCATTTCTCATCATTTTGGACCATGGGCTATAGCCCATATCGTACGGCATACTATAGCATGCCGTTTTTCATCATTTTTAAGGATTTGAAAAAAATGAAAAAAATGAAAAAAACGATGGGTTATAGCCCATGTTTTTTGAAATTTTGAAAAAAAAAGTTATCCTCGTTTCTCATCATTTTGGACCATGGGCTATAGCCCATATCGTACGGCATACTATAGCACGCCGTTTTTCATCATTTTTGAGGATTTGAAAAAAATGAAAAAATTAAAAAAACGATGGGTTATAGCCCATGTTTTTTTAAATTTTGAAAAAAACAATATCCTCGTTTCTCATCATTTTGGACCATGGGCTATAGCCCATATCGTACGACATACTATAGCACGCCGTTTTTCATCATTTTTGAGGATTTGAAAAAAATAAAAAAATAAAAAAAACGATGGGTTATAGCCCATGTTTTTTGAAATTTTGAAAAAAAAAGTTATCCTCGCTTCTCATCCTTTTGGACCATGGGCTATAGCCCATATCGTACGGCATACTATAGCACGCCGTTTTTCATCATTTTTGAGGATTTGAAAAAAATGAAAAAATGAAAAAAACGATGGGTTATAGCCCATGTTTTTTGAAATTTTGAAAAAAACAATATCCTCGTTTCTCATCATTTTGGACCATGGGCTATAGCCCATATCGTACGGCATACTATAGCACGCCGTTTTTCATCATTTTTGAGGATTTGAAATAAATGAAAAAATGAAAAAAACGATGGGTTATAGCCCATGTTTTTTGAAATTTTGAAGAAAAAAAAAAATCCTCGTTTCTCATCATTTTGGACCATGGGCTATAGCCCATATCGTACCGCATACTATAGCACGCCGTTTTTCATCAATTTTGAGGATTTGAAAAAAATGAAAAAATGAAAAAAACGATGGGTTATAGCCCATGTTTTTTGAAATTTTGAAAAAAAAAGTTATCCTCGTTTCTCATCATTTTGGACCATGGGCTATAGCCCATATCGTACGGCATACTATAGCACGCCGTTTTTCATCATTTTTGAGGATTTGAAAAAAATGAAAATGAAAAAAACGATGGGTTATAGCCCATGTTTTTTGAAATTTTGAAAAAAACAATATCCTCGTTTCTCATCATTTTGGACCATGGGCTATAGCCCATATCGTACGACATACTATAGCACGCCGTTTTTCATCATTTTTGAGGATTTGAAAAAAAAAAAAAAAAAAAAAAAAACGATGGGTTATAGCCCATGTTTTTTGAAATTTTGAAAAAAAAAGTTATCCTCGCTTCTCATCCTTTTGGACCATGGGCTATAGCCCATATCGTACGGCATACTATAGCACGCCATTTTTCATCATTTTTGAGGATTTGAAAAAAATGAAAAAATGAAAAAAACGATGGGTTATAGCCCATGTTTTTTGAAAATTTGAAGAAAACAAAATCCTCGTTTCTCATCATTTTGGACCATGGGCTATAGCCCATATCGTACGACATACTATAGCACGCCGTTTTTCATCATTTTTGAGGATTTGAAAAAAATGAAAAAATGAAAAAAACGATGGGTTATAGCCCATGTTTTTTGAAATTTTGAAAAAAGAAGTTATCCTCGTTTCTCATCATTTTGGACCATGGGCTATAGCCCATATCGTACGGCATACTATAGCACGCCGTTTTTCATCATTTTTGAGGATTTGAAAAAAATGAAAATGAAAAAAACGATGGGTTATAGCCCATGTTTTTTGAAATTTTGAAAAAAACAATATCCTCGTTTCTCATCATTTTTTACCATGGGCTATAGCCCATATCGTACGACATACTATAGCACGCCGTTTTTCATCATTTTTGAGGATTTGAAAAAAACCCCCAAAAAACATGGGTTATAGCCCATCGTTTTTTGAAATTTTGAAGAAAAAAAAAATTCCTCGTTTCTCATCATTTTGGACCATGGGCTATAGCCCATATCGTACGGCATACTATAGCACGCCGTTTTTCATCAATTTTGAGGATTCGAAAAAAATTAAAAAATGAAAAAAAACGATGGGTTATAGCCCATGTTTTTTGAAATTTTGAAGAAAAAAAGTTATCCTCGTTTCTCATCATTTTGGACCATGGGCTATAGCCCATATCGTACGGCATACTATAGCACGCCGTTTTTCATCATTTTTGAGCATTTGAAAAAAATGAAAATGAAAAAAACGATGGGTTATAGCCCATGTTTTTTGAAATTTTGAAAAAAACAATATCCTCGTTTCTCATCATTTTGGACCATGGGCTATAGCCCATATCGTACGGCATACTATAGCACGCCGTTTTTCATCATTTTTGAGGATTTGAAAAAAATGAAAAAATGAAAAAAACGATGGGTTATAGCCCATGTTTTTTGAAATTTTGAAAAAAACAATATCCTCGTTTCTCATCATTTTGGACCATGGGCTATAGCCCATATCGTACGGCATACTATAGCACGCCGTTTTTCATCATTTTTGAGCATTTGAAAAAAATGAAAATGAAAAAAACGATGGGTTATAGCCCATGTTTTTTGAAATTTTTAAAAAAACAATATCCTCGTTTCTCATCATTTTGGACCATGGGCTATAGCCCATATCGTACGGCATACTATAGCACGCCGTTTTTCATCATTTTTGAGGATTTGAAAAAAATTAAAAAATGAAAAAAACGATGGGTTATAGCCCATGTTTTTTGAAATTTTGAAAAAAACAATATCCTCGTTTCTCATCATTTTGGACCATGGGCTATAGCCCATATCGTACGGCATACTATAGCACGCCGTTTTTCATCAATTTTGAGGATTTGAAAAAAATGAAAAAATGAAAAAAACGATGGGTTAAAGCCCATGTTTTTTGAAATTTTGAAAAAAACAATATCCTCATTTCTCATCATTTTGGACCATGGGCTATAGCCCATATCGTACGGCATACTATAGCATGCCGTTTTTCATCATTTTTAAGGATTTGAAAAAAATGAAAAAATGAAAAAAACGATGGGTTATAGCCCATGTTTTTTGAAATTTTGAAAAAAAAAGTTATCCTCGTTTCTCATCATTTTGGACCATGGGCTATAGCCCATATCGTACGGCATACTATAGCACGCCGTTTTTCATCATTTTTGAGGATTTGAAAAAAATGAAAAAAACG
Source organism: Protomyctophum parallelum (assembly GCF_964188405.1). Taxonomy (NCBI): domain Eukaryota; kingdom Metazoa; phylum Chordata; class Actinopteri; order Myctophiformes; family Myctophidae; genus Protomyctophum; species Protomyctophum parallelum. The sequence continues at coordinate 5,230,701 of NC_139702.1, read as the reverse complement.
ATGGGTTATAGCCCATGTTTTTTTAAATTTTGAAAAAAACAATATCCTCGTTTCTCATCATTTTGGACCATGGGCTATAGCCCATATCGTACGACATACTATAGCACGCCGTTTTTCATCATTTTTGAGGATTTGAAAAAAATAAAAAAATAAAAAAAACGATGGGTTATAGCCCATGTTTTTTGAAATTTTGAAAAAAAAAGTTATCCTCGCTTCTCATCCTTTTGGACCATGGGCTATAGCCCATATCGTACGGCATACTATAGCACGCCGTTTTTCATCATTTTTGAGGATTTGAAAAAAATGAAAAAATGAAAAAAACGATGGGTTAAAGCCCATGTTTTTTGAAATTTTGAAAAAAACAATATCCTCATTTCTCATCATTTTGGACCATGGGCTATAGCCCATATCGTACGGCATACTATAGCATGCCGTTTTTCATCATTTTTAAGGATTTGAAAAAAATGAAAAAATGAAAAAAACGATGGGTTATAGCCCATGTTTTTTGAAATTTTGAAAAAAAAAGTTATCCTCGTTTCTCATAATTTTGGACCATGGGCTATAGCCCATATCGTACGGTATACTATAGCACGCCGTTTTTCATCATTTTTGAGGATTTGAAAAAAATGAAAAAATGAAAAAAACGATGGGTTATAGCCCATGTTTTTTTAAATTTTGAAAAAAACAATATCCTCGTTTCTCATCATTTTGGACCATGGGCTATAGCCCATATCGTACGACATACTATAGCACGCCGTTTTTCATCATTTTTGAGGATTTGAAAAAAAACCCCAAAAAACATGGGTTATAGCCCATCGTTTTTTGAAATTTTGAAGAAAAAAAAAATTCCTCGTTTCTCATCATTTTGGACCATGGGCTATAGCCCATATCGTACGGCATACTATAGCACGCCGTTTTTCATCAATTTTGAGGATTCGAAAAAAATTAAAAAATGAAAAAAAACGATGGGTTATAGCCCATGTTTTTTGAAATTTTGAAAAAAAAAGTTATCCTCGTTTCTCATCATTTTGGACCATGGGCTATAGCCCATATCGTACGGCATACTATAGCACGCCGTTTTTCATCATTTTTGAGCATTTGAAAAAAATGAAAATGAAAAAAACGATGGGTTATAGCCCATGTTTTTTGAAATTTTGAAAAAAACAATATCCTCGTTTCTCATCATTTTGGACCATGGGCTATAGCCCATATCGTACGGCATACTATAGCACGCCGTTTTTCATCATTTTTGAGGATTTGAAAAAAATGAAAAAATGAAAAAAACGATGGGTTATATCCCATGTTTTTTGAAATTTTGAAAAAAACAATATCCTCGTTTCTCATCATTTTGGACCATGGGCTATAGCCCATATCGTACGGCATACTATAGCACGCCGTTTTTCATCATTTTTGAGGATTTGAAAAAAATGAAAAAATGAAAAAAACGATGGGTTATAGCCCATGTTTTTTGAAATTTTGAAAAAAACAATATCCTCGTTTCTCATCATTTTGGACCATGGGCTATAGCCCATATCGTACGGCATACTATAGCACGCCGTTTTTCATCATTTTTGAGGATTTGAAAAAAATGAAAAAATGAAAAAAACGATGGGTTAAAGCCCATGTTTTTTGAAAATTTGAAGAAAACAAAATCCTCGTTTCTCATCATTTTGGACCATGGGCTATAGCCCATATCGTACGACATACTATAGCACGCCGTTTTTCATCATTTTTGAGGATTTGAAAAAAATGAAAAAATGAAAAAAACGATGGGTTATAGCCCATGTTTTTTGAAATTTTGAAAAAAGAAGTTATCCTCGTTTCTCATCATTTTGGACCATGGGCTATAGCCCATATCGTACGGCATACTATAGCACGCCGTTTTTCATCATTTTTGAGGATTTGAAAAAAATGAAAATGAAAAAAACGATGGGTTATAGCCCATGTTTTTTGAAATTTTGAAAAAAACAATATCCTCGTTTCTCATCATTTTGGACCATGGGCTATAGCCCATATCGTACGACATACTATAGCACGCCGTTTTTCATCATTTTTGAGGATTTGAAAAAACCCCCAAAAAAACATGGGTTATAGCCCATCGTTTTTTGAAATTTTGAAGAAAAAAAAAATTCCTCGTTTCTCATCATTTTGGACCATGGGCTATAGCCCATATCGTACGGCATACTATAGCACGCCGTTTTTCATCATTTTTGAGGATTTGAAAAAAATGAAAAAATGAAAAAAACGATGGGTTAAAGCCCATGTTTTTTGAAAATTTGAAGAAAACAAAATCCTCGTTTCTCATCATTTTGGACCATGGGCTATAGCCCATATCGTACGACATACTATAGCACGCCGTTTTTCATCATTTTTGAGGATTTGAAAAAAATTAAAAAATTAAAAAAACGATGGGTTATAGCCCATGTTTTTTTTTATTTTGAAAAAAAAAGTTATCCTCGTTTCTCATCATTTTGGACCATGGGCTATAGCCCATATCGTACGGCATACTATAGCACGCCGTTTTTCATCATTTTTGAGGATTTGAAAAAAATGAAAATGAAAAAAACGATGGGTTATAGCCCATGTTTTTTGAAATTTTGAAAAAAACAATATCCTCGTTTCTCATCATTTTGGACCATGGGCTATAGCCCATATCGTACGGCATACTATAGCACGCCGTTTTTCATCAATTTTGAGGATTTGAAAAAAATGAAAAAATGAAAAAAATGATGGGTTATAGCCCATGTTTTTTGAAATTTTGAAAAAAAAAGTTATCCTCGTTTCTCATCATTTTGGACCATGGGCTATAGCCCATATCGTACGGCATACTATAGCACGCCGTTTTTCATCATTTTTGAGGATTTGAAATAAATGAAAAATTAAAAAAAACGATGGGTTATAGCCCATGTTTTTTGAAATTTTGAAGAAAAAAAAAATCCTCGTTTCTCATCATTTTGGACCATGGGCTATAGCCCATATCGTACCGCATACTATAGCACGCCGTTTTTCATCAATTTTGAGGATTTGAAAAAAATGAAAAAATGAAAAAAAACGATGGGTTATAGCCCATGTTTTTTGAAATTTTGAAAAAAAAAGTTATCCTCGTTTCTCATCATTTTGGACCATGGGCTATAGCCCATATCGTACGGCATACTATAGCACGCCGTTTTTCATCATTTTTGAGGATTTGAAAAAAATGAAAAAATGAAAAAAACGATGGGTTATAGCCCATGTTTTTTTAAATTTTGAAAAAAACAATATCCTCGTTTCTCATCATTTTGGACCATGGGCTATAGCCCATATCGTACGACATACTATAGCACGCCGTTTTTCATCATTTTTGAGGATTTGAAAAAAATAAAAAAATAAAAAAAACGATGGGTTATAGCCCATGTTTTTTGAAATTTTGAAAAAAAAAGTTATCCTCGCTTCTCATCCTTTTGGACCATGGGCTATAGCCCATATCGTACGGCATACTATAGCACGCCGTTTTTCATCATTTTTGAGGATTTGAAAAAAATGAAAAAATGAAAAAAACGATGGGTTATAGCCCATGTTTTTTGAAATTTTGAAAAAAAACAATATCCTCGTTTCTCATCATTTTGGACCATGGGCTATAGCCCATATCGTACGGCATACTATAGCACGCCGTTTTTCATCAATTTTGAGGATTTGAAAAAAATAAAAAAATAAAAAAAACGATGGGTTATAGCCCATGTTTTTTTTAATTTTGAAAAAAAAAGTTATCCTCGTTTCTCATCATTTTGGACCATGGGCTATAGCCCATATCGTACGGCATACTATAGCACGCCGTTTTTCATCAATTTTGAGGATTTGAAAAAAATGAAAAAATGAAAAAAATGATGGGTTATAGCCCATGTTTTTTGAAATTTTGAAAAAAAAAGTTATCCTCGTTTCTCATCATTTTGGACCATGGGCTATAGCCCATATCGTACGGCATACTATAGCACGCCGTTTTTCATCATTTTTGAGGATTTGAAATAAATGAAAAAATGAAAAAAACGATGGGTTATAGCCCATGTTTTTTGAAATTTTGAAGAAAAAAAAAATCCTCGTTTCTCATCATTTTGGACCATGGGCTATAGCCCATATCGTACCGCATACTATAGCACGCCGTTTTTCATCAATTTTGAGGATTTGAAAAAAATGAAAAAATGAAAAAAACGATGGGTTATAGCCCATGTTTTTTGAAATTTTGAAAAAAAAAGTTATCCTCGTTTCTCATCATTTTGGACCATGGGCTATAGCCCATATCGTACGGCATACTATAGCACGCCGTTTTTCATCATTTTTGAGGATTTGAAAAAAATGAAAATGAAAAAAACGATGGGTTATAGCCCATGTTTTTTGAAATTTTGAAAAAAACAATATCCTCGTTTCTCATCATTTTGGACCATGGGCTATAGCCCATATCGTACGACATACTATAGCACGCCGTTTTTCATCATTTTTGAGGATTTGAAAAAAAAAAAAAAAAAAAAAACGATGGGTTATAGCCCATGTTTTTTGAAATTTTGAAAAAAAAAGTTATCCTCGCTTCTCATCCTTTTGGACCATGGGCTATAGCCCATATCGTACGGCATACTATAGCACGCCATTTTTCATCATTTTTGAGGATTTGAAAAAAATGAAAAAATAAAAAAAACGATGGGTTATAGCCCATGTTTTTTGAAAATTTGAAGAAAAAAAAATCCTCGTTTCTCATCATTTTGGACCATGGGCTATAGCCCATATCGTACGACATACTATAGCACGCCGTTTTTCATCATTTTTGAGGATTTGAAAAAAATGAAAAAATGAAAAAAACGATGGGTTATAGCCCATGTTTTTTGAAATTTTGAAAAAAGAAGTTATCCTCGTTTCTCATCATTTTGGACCATGGGCTATAGCCCATATCGTACGACATACTATAGCACGCCGTTTTTCATAATTTTTGAGGATTTGAAAAAAACCCCAAAAAAACATGGGTTATAGCCCATCGTTTTTTGAAATTTTGAAGAAAAAAAAAAATCCTCGTTTCTCATCATTTTGGACCATGGGCTATAGCCCATATCGTACGGCATACTATAGCACGCCGTTTTTCATCAATTTTGAGGATTCGAAAAAAATTAAAAAATTAAAAAAAACGATGGGTTATAGCCCATGTTTTTTGAAATTTTGAAAAAAAAAGTTATCCTCGTTTCTCATCATTTTGGACCATGGGCTATAGCCCATATCGTACGGCATACTATAGCACGCCGTTTTTCATCATTTTTGAGCATTTGAAAAAAATGAAAATGAAAAAAACGATGGGTTATAGCCCATGTTTTTTGAAATTTTGAAAAAAACAATATCCTCGTTTCTCATCATTTTGGACCATGGGCTATAGCCCATATCGTACGACATACTATAGCACGCCGTTTTTCAGCATTTTTGAGCATTTGAAAAAAATGAAAATGAAAAAAACGATGGGTTATAGCCCATGTTTTTTGAAATTTTGAAAAAAACAATATCCTCGTTTCTCATCATTTTGGACCATGGGCTATAGCCCATATCGTACGACATACTATAGCACGCAGTTTTTCATCATTTTTGAGGATTTGAAAAAAATAAAAAAAACGATGGGTTATAGCCCATGTTTTTTGAAATTTTGAAAAAAACAATATCCTCGTTTCTCATCATTTTGGACCATGGGCTATAGCCCATATCGTACGACATACTATAGCACGCCGTTTTTCATCATTTTTGAGGATTTGAAAAAAATGAAAATGAAAAAAACGATGGGTTATAGCCCATGTTTTTTGAAATTTTGAAAAAAACAATATCCTCGTTTCTCATCATTTTGGACCAAGGGCTATAGCCCATATCGTACGACATACTATAGCACGCCGTTTTTCATCATTTTTGAGGATTTGAAAAAAATAAAAAAATAAAAAAAACGATGGGTTATAGCCCATGTTTTTTGAAATTTTGAAAAAAAAAGTTATCCTCGCTTCTCATCCTTTTGGACCATGGGCTATAGCCCATATCGTACGACATACTATAGCACGCCGTTTTTCATCATTTTTGAGGATTTGAAAAAAAAAAAAAAAAAAAAAAAACGATGGGTTATAGCCCATGTTTTTTGAAATTTTGAAAAAAACAATATCCTCGTTTCTCATCATTTTGGACCATGGGCTATAGCCCATATCGTACGACATACTATAGCACGCCGTTTTTCATCATTTTTGAGGATTTGAAAAAAATGAAAATGAAACAAACGATGGGTTATAGCCCATGTTTTTTGAAATTTTGAAAAAAACAATATCCTCGTTTCTCATCATTTTGGACCATGGGCTATAGCCCATATCGTACGACATACTATAGCACGCAGTTTTTCATCATTTTTGAGGATTTGAAAAAAATGAAAAAATGAAAAAAACGATGGGTTAAAGCCCATGTTTTTTGAAATTTTGAAAAAAACAATATCCTCGTTTCTCATCATTTTGGACCATGGGCTATAGCCCATATCGTACGGCATACTATAGCATGCCGTTTTTCATCATTTTTAAGGATTTGAAAAAAATGAAAAAATGAAAAAAACGATGGGTTATAACCCATGTTTTTTGAAATTTTGAAAAAAAAAGTTATCCTCGTTTCTCATCATTTTGGACCATGGGCTATAGCCCATATCGTACGGCATACTATAGCACGCCGTTTTTCATCATTTTTGAGGATTTGAAAAAAATGAAAAAATGAAAAAAACGATGGGTTATAGCCCAGGTTTTTTGAAATTTTGAAAAAAACAATATCCTCGTTTCTCATCAGTTTGGACCATGGGCTATAGCCCATATCGTACGACATACTATAGCACGCCGTTTTTCATCATTTTTGAGGATTTAAAAAAAATGAAAAAATGAAAGAAAATGATGGGTTATAGCCCAGGTTTTTTGAAATTTTGAAAAAAAACATTATCCTTGTTTCTCATCATTTTGGACCATGGGCTATAGCCCATATCGTACGGCATACTATAGCACGCCGTTTTTCATCATTTTTGAGGATTTGAAAAAAATGAAAAAATGAAAAAAACGATGGGTTATAGCCCATGTTTTTTGAAATTTTGAAGAAAAAAAAAATCCTCGTTTCTCATCATTTTGGACCATGGGCTATAGCCCATATCGTATGGCATACTATAGCACGGCGTTTTTCATCAATTTTGAGGATTTGAAAAAAAATGAAAAAATGAAAAAAACGATGGGTTATAGCCCATGTTTTTTGAAATTTTGAAAAAAACAATATCCTCGTTTCTCATCAGTTTGGACCATGGGCTATAGCCCATATCGTACGACATACTATAGCACGCCGTTTTTCATCATTTTTGAGGATTTAAAAAAAATGAAAAAATGAAAGAAAATGATGGGTTATAGCCCAGGTTTTTTGAAATTTTGAAAAAAAACATTATCCTTGTTTCTCATCATTTTGGACCATGGGCTATAGCCCATATCGTACGGCATACTATAGCACGCCGTTTTTCATCATTTTTGAGGATTTGAAAAAAATGAAAAAATGAAAAAAACGATGGGTTATAGCCCATGTTTTTTGAAATTTTGAAGAAAAAAAAAATCCTCGTTTCTCATCATTTTGGACCATGGGCTATAGCCCATATCGTATGGCATACTATAGCACGCCGTTTTTCATCAATTTTGAGGATTTGAAAAAAAAAGAAAAAATGAAAAAAACGATGGGTTATAGCCCATGTTTTTTGAAATTTTGAAAAAAAAAGTTATCCTCGTTTCTCATCATTTTGGACATGGGCTATAGCCCATATCGTACGGCATACTATAGCACGCCGTTTTTCATCATTTTTGAGGATTTGAAAAAAATGAAAATGAAAAAAACGATGGGTTATAGCCCATGTTTTTTGAAATTTTGAAAAAATAAGTTATCCTCGCTTCTCATCCTTTTGGACCATGGGCTATAGCCCATATCGTACGGCATACTATAGCACGCCGTTTTTCATCATTTTTGAGGATTTGAAAAAAATGAAAAAATGAAAAAAACGATGGGTTATAGCCCATGTTTTTTTTGAAATTTTGAAAAAAACAATATCCTCGTTTCTCATCATTTTGGACCATGGGCTATAGCCCATATCGTACGGCATACTATAGCATGCCGTTTTTCATCATTTTTAAGGATTTGAAAAAAATGAAAAAATGAAAAAAACGATGGGTTATAGCCCATGTTTTTTGAAATTTTGGAAAAAAAAGTTATCCTCGTTTCTCATCATTTTGGACCATGGGCTATAGCCCATATCGTACGGCATACTATAGCACGCCGTTTTTCATCATTTTTGAGGATTTGAAAAAAATGAAAAAATGAAAAAAACGATGGGTTATAGCCCAGGTTTTTTGAAATTTTGAAAAAAACAATATCCTCGTTTCTCATCATTTTGGACCATGGGCTATAGCCCATATCGTACGACATACTATAGCACGCCGTTTTTCATCATTTTTGAGGATTTGAAAAAAATGAAAAAATGAAAGAAAACGATGGGTTATAGCCCAGGTTTTTTGAAATTTTGAAAAAAAACATTACCCTTGTTTCTCATCATTTTGGACCATGGGCTATAGCCCATATCGTACGGCATACTATAGCACGCCGTTTTTCATCATTTTTGAGGATTTGAAAAAAATGAAAAAATGAAAAAAACGATGGGTTATAGCCCATGTTTTTTGAAATTTTGAAGAAAAAAACAATCCTCGTTTCTCATCATTTTGGACCATGGGCTATAGCCCATATCGTACGGCATACTATAGCACGCCGTTTTTCATCAATTTTGAGGATTTGAAAAAAATGAAAAAATTAAAAAAACGATGGGTTATAGCCCATGTTTTTTGAAATTTTGAAAAAAAAGGTTATCCTCGTTTCTCATCATTTTGGACCATGGGCTATAGCCCATATCGTACGGCATACTATAGCACGCCGTTTTTCATCATTTTTGAGGATTTGAAAAAAATGAAAATGAAAAAAAAGATGGGTTATAGCCCATGTTTTTTTTATTTTGAAAAAAAAAGTTATCCTCGTTTCTCATCATTTTGGACCATGGGCTATAGCCCATATCGTACGGCATACTATAGCACGCCGTTTTTCATCATTTTTGAGGATTTGAAAAAAATGAAAATGAAAAAAACGATGGGTTATAGCCCATGTTTTTTTTGAAATTTTGAAAAAAACAATATCCTCGTTTCTCATCATTTTGGACCATGGGCTATAGCCCATATCGTACGACATACTATAGCACGCCGTTTTTCATCATTTTTGAGGATTTGAAAAAAATGAAAAAAACGATGGGTTATAGCCCATGTTTTTTTTAATTTTGAAGAAAAAGAAAAATCCTCGTTTCTCATAATTTTGGACCATGGGCTATAGCCCATATCGTACGGCATACTATAGCACGCCGTTTTTCATCATTTTTGAGGATTTGAAAAAAATGAAAAAATGAAAAAAACGATGGGTTATAGCCCAGGTTTTTTGAAATTTTGAAAAAAACAATATCCTCGTTTCTCATCATTTTGGACCATGGGCTATAGCCCATATCGTACGACATACTATAGCACGCCGTTTTTCATCATTTTTGAGGATTTGAAAAAAATGAAAAAATGAAAAAAAACGATGGGTTATAGCCCAGGTTTTTTGAAATTTTGAAAAAAAACATTATCCTCGTTTCTCATCATTTTGGACCATGGGCTATAGCCCATATCGTACGGCATACTATAGCACGCCGTTTTTCATCATTTTGGAGGATTTGAAAAAAATGAAAATGAAAAAAACGATGGGTTATAGCCCATGTTTTTTGAAATTTTGAAAAAAAACAATATCCTCGTTTCTCATCATTTTGGACCATGGGCTATAGCCCATATCGTACGACATACTATAGCACGCCGTTTTTCATCATTTTTGAGGATTTGAAAAAAAAACCAAAAAAAACATGGGTTATAGCCCATCGTTTTTTTAAATTTTGAAGAAAAAAAAAATCCTCGTTTCTCATCATTTTGGACCATGGGCTATAGCCCATATCGTACGGCATACTATAGCACGCCGTTTTTCATCAATTTTGAGGATTTGGAAAAAATGAAAAAATGAAAAAAATGATGGGTTATAGCCCATGTTTTTTGAAATTTTGAAAAAAAAAGTTATCCTCGTTTCTCATCATTTTGGACCATGGGCTATAGCCCATATCGTACGGCATACTATAGCACGCCATTTTTCATCATTTTTGAGGATTTGAAAAAAATGAAAAAATGAAAAAAACGATGGGTTATAGCCCATGTTTTTTGAAATTTTGAAGAAAAAAAAATCCTCGTTTCTCATCATTTTGGACCATGGGCTATAGCCCATATCGTACGACATACTATAGCACGCCGTTTTTCATCATTTTTGAGGATTTGAAAAAAATGAAAAAATGAAAAAAACGATGGGTTATAGCCCATGTTTTTTGAAATTTTGAAAAAAGAAGTTATCCTCGTTTCTCATCATTTTGGACCATGGGCTATAGCCCATATCGTACGGCATACTATAGCACGCCGTTTTTCATCATTTTTGAGGATTTGAAAAAAATGAAAATGAAAAAAACGATGGGTTATAGCCCATGTTTTTTGAAATTTTGAAAAAAACAATATCCTCGTTTCTCATCATTTTGGACCATGGGCTATAGCCCATATCGTACGACATACTATAGCACGCCGTTTTTCATCATTTTTGAGGATTTGAAAAAAATGAAAAAATGAAAAAAACGATGGGTTATAGCCCATGTTTTTTGAAATTTTGAAAAAAGAAGTTATCCTCGTTTCTCATCATTTTGGACCATGGGCTATAGCCCATATCGTACGGCATACTATAGCACGCCGTTTTTCATCATTTTTGAGGATTTGAAAAAAATGAAAATGAAAAAAACGATGGGTTATAGCCCATGTTTTTTGAAATTTTGAAAAAAACAATATCCTCGTTTCTCATCATTTTGGACCATGGGCTATAGCCCATATCGTACGACATACTATAGCACGCCGTTTTTCATCATTTTTGAGGATTTGAAAAAAAACCCAAAAAAACATGGGTTATAGCCCATCGTTTTTTGATTAAAAAAAAAAAAAAATTAACCTCGTTTTACTGTACGGCATACTATAGCACGCCGTTTTTCATCATTTTTGAGGATTTAAAAACAAAAAAAAAAAAAAACATGGGTTATAGCCCATCGTTTTTTGATTTTTTGATTTTTTTTTTAATCCTCGTTTTTCATAATTTTTGACCATCCCACTGAGCAATAGCCGGCTATTAGACGTGCGTCTACAAATGGGATAAAAAACGTCTAAAAATAGACGTCTAAAAAACGTCTAAAAATAGACGTCTAAAACACGTCTATTTTTAGACATATTTTAGACGTCTATTTTTTGACGTTTTTTATCCCATTTTAGACGCTCGTCTAATAGCCCATACCGTACGGCAGGGTTCCCCAATAGGCGGCCCGCGGGCCATTTGCGGCCCACAGAGCGCCCCCTTGTGGCCCATGAAAGAATTTCCCAAAAAAAAAAAGGGGGGGGGGGGTTTTTCGTTTTTTTTTAAGGGTCCCAGATATAAATGGCATTAAATGGGGGTCAGTAGCCTATGCATGTCAAACTGGGCATCCTTTTCAAATGGGTTCTTGCCCTGAAAATGAATTTTCAGGGCAAGACCTCGACCTCGCGCGTGCAGACTCGGCCCCCAGCCTGGTACGCTAGTCAAAATATGGCCCTTGAGGAAATTTATTTGGGGAACCCTGCCGTACGGCATACTGTAGCACGCCGTTTGTCATCATTTTTGAGGATTTGAAAAAAATGAAGAAAAAAAAAATCATGGGTTATAGCCCATCGATTTTTGATTTTTAAAAAAAAATAATTAACCTCGTTTTTCATCATTTTTGAACATGGGCTATAGCCCATATCGTATGGCATACTATAGCACGGCGTTCTTCATAATTTTTGAGGATATGAAAAAAATGAAGAAAAAAAAACATGGGTTATAGCCCATCGTTTTTTGATTTTTTTTTTTTTTTTTTAATCCTCGTTTTTCATAATTTTTGACCATCCCACTGAGCAATAGCCGGCTATTAGACGTGCGTCTACAAATGGGATAAAAAACGTCTAAAAATAGACGTCTAAAAATAGACGTCTGAAACACGTCTATTGTTAGACGTATTTTAGACGTCTATTTTTAGACGTTTTTTATCCCATTTTAGACGCTCGTCTAATAGCCCATATCGTACGGCATACTGTAGCACGCCGTTTTTCATCATTTTTGAGGATTTGAAAAAAATGAAAAAAAAAAAATCATGGGTTATAGCCCATCGTTTTTTGATTTTTTGAAAAAAATAATTAACCTCGTTTTTCATCATTTTTGAACATGGGCTATATAGCCCATATCGTATGGCATACTATAGCACGCCGTTTTTCATCATTTTTGAGGATTTGAAAAAAATGAAGAAAAAAAAACCGATGGGTTATAGCCCATCGTTTTTTGATTTTTTGATTTTTTTTCAAATCCTCAAAAATGTCAAAAAACGGCGTGCTATAGTATGCCGTACGGTATGGGCTATAGCCCATGGTCAAAAATGGGATAAAACACGTCTAAAAATAGACGTCTAAAACACGTCTATTTTTAGACGTGTTTTAGACGTCTATTTTTAGACATTTTTATCCCATTTTTAGACGCTCGTCTAATAGCCCATACTGTACGGCATACTATAGCACGCCATTGTTCATCATTTTTGAGGATTTGAAAAAAAATGAAAAAAACGATGGGTTATAGCCCATGTTTTTTGAAATTTTGAAAAAAAAAGTTATCCTCGTTTCTCATCATTTTGGACCATGGGCTATAGCCCATATCGTACGGCATACTATAGCACGCCGTTTTTCATCATTTTTGAGGATTTGAAAAAAATTAAAATGAAAAAAACGATGGGTTATAGCCCATGTTTTTTGAAATTTTGAAAAAAACAATATCCTCGTTTCTCATCATTTTGGACCATGGGCTATAGCCCATATCGTACGACATACTATAGCACGCCGTTTTTCATCATTTTTGAGGATTTGAAAAAAACCCAAAAAAACCATGGGTTATAGCCCATCGTTTTTTGATAAAAAAAAAAAAAGAATTAACCTCGTTTTACCGTACGGCATACTATAGCACGCCGTTTTTCATCATTTTTGAGGATTAAAAAAAAAAAAAAAAAAAAACATGGGTTATAGCCCATCGTTTTTTGATTTTTTGATTTTTTTTTTTCCTCGTTTTTCATAATTTTTGACCATCCCACTGAGCAATAGCCGGCTATTAGACGTGCGTCTACAAATGGGATAAAAAACGTCTAAAAATAGACGTCTAAAAAACGTCTAAAAATAGACGTCTGAAACACGTCTATTGTTAGACGTATTTTAGACGTCTATTTTTAGACGTTTTTTATCCCATTTTAGACGCTCGTCTAATAGCCCATATCGTACGGCATACTGTAGCACGCCGTTTTTCATCATTTTTGAGGATTTGAAAAAAATGAAAAAAAAAAAATCATGGGTTATAGCCCATCGTTTTTTGATTTTTTGAAAAAAATAATTAACCTCGTTTTTCATCATTTTTGAACATGGGCTATATAGCCCATATCGTATGGCATACTATAGCACGCCGTTTTTCATAATTTTTGAGGATATGAAAAAAATGAAAAAAAAACATGGGTTATAGCCCATCGTTTTTTGATTTTTTGATTTTTTTTTTAATCCTCGTTTTTCATAATTTTTGACCATCCCACTGAGCAATAGCCGGCTATTGGACGTGCGTCTACAAATGGGATAAAAAACGTCTAAAAATAGACGTCTAAAAATAGACGTCTGAAACACGTCTATTGTTAGACGTATTTTAGACGTCTATTTTTAGACGTTTTTTATCCCATTTTAGACGCTCGTCTAATAGCCCATATCGTACGGCATACTGTAGCACGCCGTTTTTCATCATTTTTGAGGATTTGAAAAAAATGAAAAAAAAAAATCATGGGTTATAGCCCATCGTTTTTTGATTTTTTGAAAAAAATAATTAACCTCGTTTTTCATCATTTTTGAACATGCGCTATATAGCCCATATCGTATGGCATACTATAGCACGCCGTTTTTCATAATTTTTGAGGATATGAAAAAAATGGAAAAAAAACATGGGTTATAGCCCATCGTTTTTTGATTTTTTGATTTTTTTTTTAATCCTCGTTTTTCATAATTTTTGACCATCCCACTGAGCAATAGCCGGCTATTAGACGTGCGTCTACAAATGGGATAAAAAACGTCTAAAAATAGACGTCTAAAAAACGTCTAAAAATAGACGTCTAAAACACGTCTATTTTTAGACATATTTTAGACGTCTATTTTTAGACGTTTTTTATCCCATTTTAGACGCTCGTCTAATAGCCCATACCGTACGGCAGGGTTCCCCAATAGGCGGCCCGCGGGCCATTTGCGGCCCACAGAGCGCCCCCTTGTGGCCCATGAAAGAATTTCCCAAACAAAAAAAGGGGTTTTTTTTTTTAAGGGTCCCAGATATAAATGGCATTAAATGGGGGTCAGTAGCCTATGCATGTCAAACTGGGCATCCTTTTCAAATGGGGTCTTGCCCTGAAAATGAATTTTCAGGGCAAGACCTCGACCTCGCGCGTGCAGACTCGGCCCCCAGCCTGGTACGCTAGTCAAAATATGGCCCTTGAGGAAATTTATTTGGGGAACCCTGCCGTACGGCATACTGTAGCACGCCGTTTGTCATCATTTTTGAGGATTTGAAAAAAATGAAAAAAAAAAATCATGGGTTATAGCCCATCGATTTTTGATTTTTTGAAAAAAATAATTAACCTCGTTTTTCATCATTTTTGAACATGGGCTATAGCCCATATCGTATGGCATACTATAGCACGGCGTTCTTCATAATGTTTGAGGATATGAAAAAAATGAAGAAAAAAAAACATGGGTTATAGCCCATCGTTTTTTGATTTTTTGATTTTTTTTTTAATCCTCGTTTTTCATAATTTTTGACCATCCCACTGAGCAATAGCCGGCTATTAGACGTGCGTCTACAAATGGGATAAAAAACGTCTAAAAATAGACGTCTAAAAAACGTCTAAAAATAGACGTCTGAAACACGTCTATTGTTAGACGTTTTTTATCCCATTTTAGACGCTCGTCTAATAGCCCATATCGTACGGCATACTGTAGCACGCCGTTTTTCATCATTTTTGAGGATTTGAAAAAAATGAAGAAAAAAAAACACCATGGGTTATAGCCCATCGTTTTTAGATTTTTAGATTTTTTTTCAAATCCTCAAAAATGATGAAAAACTGCGTGCTATAGTATGCCGTATGGTATGGGCTATAGCCCATGGTCAAAAATGGGATAAAAAACGTCTAAAAATAGACGTCTAAAACACGTCTATTTTTAGACGTGTTTTAGACGTCTATTTTTAGACGTTTTGATCCCATTTTTAGACGCTCGTCTAATAGCCCATACCGTACGGCATACTATAGCACGGTGTTTTTCATCATTTTTGAGGATTTGAAAAAAATGAAGAAAAAAAAAACGATGGGTTATAGCCCATCGTTTTTAGATTTTTTTTCAAATCCTCAAAAATTTCAAAAAACGGCGTGCTATAGTATGCCGTACGGTATGGGCTATAGCCCATGGTCAAAAATGGGATAAAACACGTCTAAAAATAGACGTCTAAAACACGTCTATTTTTAGACGTGTTTTAGACGTCTATTTTTAGACGTTTTTATCCCATTTTTAGACGCTCGTCTAATAGCCCTTACTGTACGGCATACTATAGCACGCCATTGTTCATCATTTTTGAGGATTTGAAAAAAAATGAAAAAAAGAAACACCATGGGTTATAGCCCATCGTCTTTTGATTTTTTGATTTTTTTTCAAATCCTCAAAAATGATGAAAAACGGCGTGCTATAGTATGCCGTATGGTATGGGCTATAGCCCATGGTCAAAAATGGGATAAAAAACGTCAAAAAATAGACGTCTAAAACACGTCTATTTTTAGACGTGTTTTAGACGTCTATTTTTTGACGTTTTTATCCTATTTTTAGACGCTCGTCTAATAGCCCATACCGTACGGCATACTATAGCACGCCGTTTTTCATCATTTTTGAGGATTTGAAAAAAATGAAGAAAAAAAAACCGATGGGTTATAGCCCATCGTTTTTTGATTTTTTGATTTTTTTTCAAATCCTCAAAAATGTCAATAAACGGCGTGCTATAGTATGCCGTATGGTATGGGCTATAGCCCATGGTCAAAAATGGGATAAAAAACGTCTAAAAATAGACGTCTAAAACACGTCTATTTTTAGACGTGTTTTAGACGTCTATTTTTTGACGTTTTGATCCCATTTTTAGACGCTCGTCTAATAGCCCATACCGTACGGCATACTATAGCACGGTGTTTTTCATCATTTTTGAGGATTTGAAAAAAATGAAGAAAAAAAAAACGATGGGTTATAGCCCATCGTTTTTAGATTTTTTTTCAAATCCTCAAAAATTTCAAAAAACGGCGTGCTATAGTATGCCGTACGGTATGGGCTATAGCCCATGGTCAAAAATGGGATAAAACACGTCTAAAAATAGACGTCTATTTTTAGACGTGTTTTAGACGTCTATTTTTAGACGTTTTTATCCCATTTTTAGACGCTCGTCTAATAGCCCTTACTGTACGGCATACTATAGCACGCCATTGTTCATCATTTTTGAGGATTTGAAAAAAAATGAAAAAAAGAAACACCATGGGTTATAGCCCATCGTCTTTTGATTTTTTATTTTTTTTTCAAATCCTCAAAAATGATGAAAAACGGCGTGCTATAGTATGCCGTATGGTATGGGCTATAGCCCATGGTCAAAAATGGGATAAAAAACGTCAAAAAATAGACGTCTAAAACACGTCTATTTTTAGACGTGTTTTAGACGTCTATTTTTAGACGTTTTTATCCCATTTTTAGACGCTCGTCTAATAGCCCATACCGTACGGCATACTATAGCACGCCGTTTTTCATCATTTTTGAAAAAACACCATGGGTTATAGCCCATCGTTTTTAGATTTTTTTTCAAATCCTCAAAAAGTTCGAAAAACGGCGTGCTATAGTATGCCGTACGGTATGGGCTATAGCCGATGGTCAAAAATAGGATAAGAAACGTCTGAAAATAGTCTAAAACGCGTCTATTTTTAGACGTGTTTTAGACGTCTATTTTTAGACGTTTTTATCCCATTTTTAGACGCTCGTCTAATAGCCCATACCGTACGGCATACTATAGCACGCTGTTTTTCATCATTTTTGAGGATTTGAAAAAAATGAAGAAAAAAAAACACCATGGGTTATAGCCCATCGTTTTTAGATTTTTAGATTTTTTTTCAAATCCTCAAAAATGATGAAAAACTGCGTGCTATAGTACGCCGTATGGTATGGGCTATAGCCCATGGTCAAAAATGGGATAAAAAACGTCTAAAAATAGACGTCTAAAACACGTCTATTTTTAGACGTGTTTTAGACGTCTATTTTTAGACGTTTTGATCCCATTTTTAGACGCTCGTCTAATAGCCCATACCGTACGGCATACTATAGCACGGTGTTTTTCATCATTTTTGAGGATTTGAAAAAAATGAAGAAAAAAAAAACGATGGGTTATAGCCCATCGTTTTTAGATTTTTTGATTTTTTTTCAAATCCTCAAAAATGTCAATAAACGGCGTGCTATAGTATGCCGTACGGTATGGGCTATAGCCCATGGTCAAAAATGGGATAAAACACGTCTAAAAATAGACGTCTAAAACACGTCTATTTTTAGACGTGTTTTAGACGTCTATTTTTAGACGTTTTTATCCCATTTTTAGACGCTCGTCTAATAGCCCATACTGTACGGCATACTATAGCACGCCATTTTTCATCATTTTTGAGGATTTGAAAAAAATGAAAAAAAGAAACACCATGGGTTATAGCCCATCGTCTTTTGATTTTTTTATTTTTTTTCAAATCCTCAAAAATGATGAAAAACGGCGTGCTATAGTATGCCGTACGGTATGGGCTATAGCCCATGGTAAAAAATGGGATAAAAACGTCTAAAAATAGACGTCTAAAACACGTCTATTTTTAGACGTTTTTATCCCATTTTTAGACGCTCGTCTAATAGCCCATACCGTACGGCATACTATAGCACGGTGTTTTTCATCATTTTTGAGGATTTAAAAAAAATGAAGAAAAAAAAAACGATGGGTTATAGCCCATCGTTTTTTGATTTTTTGATTTTTTTTCAAATCCTCAAAAATTTCAAAAAACGGCGTGCTATAGTATGCCGTACGGTATGGGCTATAGCCCATGGTCAAAAATGGGATAAAACACGTCTAAAAATAGACGTCTAAAACACGTCTATTTTTAGACGTGTTTTAGACGTCTATTTTTAGACGTTTTTATCCCATTTTTAGACGCTCGTCTAATAGCCCTTGCTGTACGGCATACTATAGCACGCCATTGTTCATCATTTTTGAGGATTTGAAAAAAATGAAAAAAAGAAAACGATGGGTTATAGCCCATCGTTTTTTGATTTTTTGATTTCTTTTCAAATCCTCAAAAATGATGAAAAATGGCGTGCTATAGTATGCCGTGCGGTATGGGCTATAGCCCATGGTAAAAAATGGGATAAAAACGTCTAAAAATAGACGTCTAAAACACGTCTATTTTTAGACGTCTATTTTTTAGACGTTTTTATCCCATTTTTAGACGCTCGTCTAATAGCCCATACCGTACGGCATACTATAGCACGCCGTTTTTCATCATTTTTGAAAAAACACCATTGGTTATAGCCCATCGTTTTTAGATTTTTTTTTCAAATCCTCAAAAATTTCGAAAAACGGCGTGCTATAGTATGCCGTACGGTATGGGCTATAGCCGATGGTCAAAAATAGGATAAGAAACGTCTGAAAATAGTCTAAAACGCGTCTATTTTTAGACGTCTATTTTTAGACGTTTTTATCCCATTTTTAAACGCTCGTCTAATAGCCCATACCGTACGGCATACTATAGCACGCTGTTTTTCATCATTTTTGAGGATTTGAAAAAAATGAAGAAAAAAAAACACCATGGGTTATAGCCCATCGTTTTTTGATTTTTTGATTTTTTTTCAAATCCTCTAAAATGTCGAAAAAACGGCGTGCTATAGTATGCCGTACGGTATGGGCTATAGCCCATGGTCAAAAATGGGATAAAAACATCTAAAAATAGACGTCAAAAACACGTCTACACGTCTATTTTTTTTGATTTTTTTTTCAAATCCTCAAAAATGACGAAAAACGGCGTGCTATAGTATGCCGTACGGTATGGGCTATAGCCCATGGTCAAAAATGGGATAAAACACGTCTAAAAATAGACGTCTAAAACACGTCTATTTTTAGACGTTTTTATCCCATTTTTAGACGCTCGTCTAATAGCCCATACTGTACGGCATACTATAGCACGCCGTTTTTCATCATTTTTGAGGATTTGAAAAAAATGAAAAAATGAAACACCATGGGTTATAGCCCATCGTTTTTTGAGTTTTTGATTTTTTTTCAAATCCTCAAAAATGATGAAAAATGGCGTGCTATAGTATGCCGTACGGTATGGGCTATAGCCCATGGTAAAAAATGGGATAAAAACGTCTAAAAATAGACGTCTAAAACACGTCTATTTTTAGACGTCTATTTTTAGACGTTTTTATCCCATTTTTAGACGCTCGTCTAATAGCCCATACCGTACGGCATACTATAGCACGCCGTTTTTCATCATTTTTGAAAAAACACCATTGGTTATAGCCCATCGTTTTTAGATTTTTTTTTCAAATCCTCAAAAATTTCGAAAAACGGCGTGCTATAGTATGCCGTACGGTATGGGCTATAGCCGATGGTCAAAAATAGGATAAGAAACGTCTGAAAATAGTCTAAAACGCGTCTATTTTTAGACGTCTATTTTTAGACGTTTTTATCCCATTTTTAAACGCTCGTCTAATAGCCCATACCGTACGGCATACTATAGCACGCTGTTTTTCATCATTTTTGAGGATTTGAAAAAAATGAAGAAAAAAAAACACCATGGGTTATAGCCCATCGTTTTTTGATTTTTTGATTTTTTTTCAAATCCTCTAAAATGTCGAAAAAACGGCGTGCTATAGTATGCCGTACGGTATGGGCTATAGCCCATGGTCAAAAATGGGATAAAAACATCTAAAAATAGACGTCAAAAACACGTCTATTTTTAGACGTCTGTTTTTTGATTTTTTGATTTTTTTTCAAATCCTCAAAAATGACGAAAAACGGCGTGCTATAGTATGCCGTACGGTATGGGCTATAGCCCATGGTCAAAAATGGGATAAAACACGTCTAAAAATAGACGTCTAAAACACGTCTATTTTTAGACGTTTTTATCCCATTTTTAGACGCTCGTCTAATAGCCCATACTGTACGGCATACTATAGCACGCTGTTTTTCATCATTTTTGAGGATTTGAAAAAAATGAAAAAAAAAAACACCATGGGTTATAGCCCATCGTTTTTTGAGTTTTAGATTTTTTTTCAAATCCTCAAAAATGATGAAAAACGGCGTGCTATAGTATGCCGTACGGTATGGGCTATAGCCCATGGTCAAAAATGGGATAAAAACGTCAAAAAATAGATGTCTAAAACACGTCTAGACGCTCGTCTAATAGCCCATACCGTACGGCATACTATAGCACGCCGTTTTTCATCATTTTTGAGGATTAGAAAAAAATGAAAAAAAAACACCATGGGTTTATAGCCCATAGTTTTTTCATTTTTTGATTTTTTTTCAAATCCTCAAAAATTCCGAAAAACGGCGTGCTATAGTATGCCGTACGGTATGGGCTATAGCCCATGGTCAAAAATGGGATAAAACACGTCTAAAAATAGACGTCTAAAACACGTCTATTATTAGACGTGTTTTAGACGTCTATTTTTAGACGTTTTTATCCCATTTTTAGACGCTCGAGACGTTTTATCCCATTTTTAGACGCTCGTCTACAATAGCCCATACCGTACGGCATACTATAGCAAAAAATGGGGGAAAAAACGATGGGTTATAGCCCATCGTTTTTTGATAAAAAAAAAAAAAAGAAAATCCTCAAAAATGACGAAAAACGGCGTGCTATAGTATGCCGTACGGCAGGGTTCCCCAATTAATTTTCCTCAAGGGCCATATTTTGACTAGCGTACCAGGCTGGGGGCCGAGTCTGCACGCGCGAGGTCGAGGTCTTGCCCTGAAAATGAATTTTCAGGGCAAGACCCCATTTGAAAAGGGTGCCCAGTTTGACATGCATAGGCTACTGACCCCCATTTAATGCCATTTATATCTGGGACCCTTAAAAAAACAACAAAAAATGGAAATTCTTTCATGGGCCACAAGGGGGCGCTCTGTGGGCCGCAAATGGCCCGCGGGCCGCCTATTGGGGAACCCTGCCGTACGGTATGGGCTATAGCCCATGGTCAAAAATAGGATAAAAAACGTCTGAAAATAGACCTCTAAAACACGTCTATTTTTAGACGCTCGTCTAATAGCCCATACTGTACGGCATACTATAGCACGCCGTTTTTCATCATTTTTGAGGATTTTAAAAAAATGAAAAAAGGAAACACCATGGGTTATAGCCCATCGTTTTTTGATTTTTTGATTTCTTTTAAAATCCTCAAAAATGTCGAAAAACGGCGTGCTATAGTATGCCGTACGGTATGGGCTATAGCCCATGGTCAAAAATAGGATAAAAAACGTCTGAAAATAGACGTCTAAAACACGTCTATTTTTAGACGTTTTTATCCCATTTTTAGACGCTCGTCTAATAGCCCATACCGTAGGGCATACTATAGCACGCCGTTTTTCATCATTTTTGAGGATTTGAAAAAAATGAAAAAAAAACACCATGGGTTATAGCCCATCGTTTTTTGATTTTTTGATTTCTTTTCAAATCCTCAAAAATGTCGAAAAACGGCGTGCTATAGTATGCCGTACGGTATGGGCTATAGCCCATGGTCAAAAATAGGATAAAAAACGTCTGAAAATAGACGTCTAAAACACGTCTATTTTTAGACGTTTTTATCCCATTTTTAGACGCTCGTCTAATAGCCCATACCGTACGGCATACTATAGCACGCCGTTTTTCATCATTTTTGAGGATTTGAAAAAAAAGAAAAAAAAAACACCATGGGTTATAGCCCATCGTTTTTTGAATTTATTTCAAATCCTCAAAAATGACGAAAAACGGCGTGCTATAGTATGCCGTACGGTATGGGCTATAGCCCATGGTCAAAAATGGGATAAAACACGTCAAAAAATAGACGTCTAAAACACGTCTATTTTTAGACGTGTTTTAGACGTCTATTTTTTGACGTTTTTATCCCATTTTAGACGCTCGTCTAATAGCCCATACCGTACGGCATACTATAGCACGCCGTTTTTCATCATTTTTGAGGATTTGAAAAAAAAAAAAAAAAAAAAAAAAAACATGGGTTATAGCCCATCGTTTTTTGAATTTTTGAAAAAAAAATGTAACCTCGTTTTTCATCATTTTTGAACATGGGCTATAGCCCATACCGTACGGCATACTATAGCACGAAGTTTTTCATCATTTTTGAGGATTTGAAAAAAAGTGAAAAAAAAAAACATGGGCTATAGCCCATGGTCAAAAATGGGATAAAAATGTCTAAAAATAGACGTCTAAAACACGCCTATTTTTTGACGTGTTTTAGACGTCTATTTTTAGACGTTTTTATCCCATTTTTAGACGCTCGTCTAATAGCCCATACCGTACGGCATACTATAGCACGCCGTTTTTCATCATTTTTGAGGATTTGAAAAAAATGAAAAAAAAACACCATGGGTTATAGCCCATCGTTTTTTGATTTTTTGATTTATTTTCAAATCCTCAAAAATGTCGAAAAACGGCGTGCTATAGTATGCCGTACGGTATGGGCTATAGCCCATGGTCAAAAATAGGATAAAACACGTCAAAAAATAGACGTCTAAAACACGTCTATTTTTAGACGTGTTTTAGACGTCTATTTTTTGACGTTTTTATCCCATTTTAGACGCTCGTCTAATAGCCCATACCGTACGGCATACTATAGCACGCCGTTTTTCATCATTTTTGAGGATTTGAAAAAAATGAAAAAAAAAAAAAAACATGGGTTATAGCCCATCGTTTTTTGAATTTTTGAAAAAAAAATGTAACCTCGTTTTTCATCATTTTTGAACATGGGCTATAGCCCATACCGTACGGCATACTATAGCACGAAGTTTTTCATCATTTTTGAGGATTTGAAAAAAAGTGAAAAAAAAAAACATGGGCTATAGCCCATGGTCAAAAATGGGATAAAAATGTCTAAAAATAGACGTCTAAAACACGCCTATTTTTTGACGTGTTTTAGACGTCTATTTTTAGACGTTTTTATCCCATTTTTAGACGCTCGTCTAATAGCCCATACCGTACGGCATACTATAGCACGCCGTTTTTCATCATTTTTGAGGATTTGAAAAAAATGAAAAAAAAACACCATGGGTTATAGCCCATCGTTTTTTGATTTTTTGATTTATTTTCAAATCCTCAAAAATGTCGAAAAACGGCGTGCTATAGTATGCCGTACGGTATGGGCTATAGCCCATGGTCAAAAATAGGATAAAAAACGTCTGAAAATAGACGTCTAAAACACATCTATTTTTAGACGTGTTTTAGACGTCTATTTTTTGACGTTTTTATCCCATTTTAGACGCTCGTCTAATAGCCCATACCGTACGGCATACTATAGCACGCCGTTTTTCATCATTTTTGAGGATTTGAAAAAAATGAAAAAAAAACAAAAAAAACATGGGTTATAGCCCATCGTTTTTAGAATTTTTGGAAAAAAAATGTAACCTCGTTTTTCATCATTTTTGAACATGGGCTATAGCCCATAACTTACGGCATACTATAGCACAAAGTTTTTCATCATTTTTGAGGATTTGAAAAAAATGAAAAAAAAAAACATGGGCTATAGCCCATCGTTTTTTGGATTTTGGATTTTTTTTTAATCCTCGTTTTTCATCATTTTTGATAATGGGCTATAGCCCATACCGTACGGCATACTATAGCATGCCGTTTTTCATCATTTTTGAGGATTTGAAAAAAATTAAGAAAAAAAAACATGGGTAGCACGCCGTTTTTCATCATTATTTAGGTAACCCAATGAGCAGAAATTTTTAATAAACCATGTAAATACAACAAATTGAGCAGAGCACTGCAGGGACTTGAACCCCGTTCTGGTAAACCAGGAGTACCACACCAGTGCCTTAGTTTGTTTTGTTGTAATTTACAGGTCCATTATTTTCATCTTGTTCTCAAATCCTGCTAAATCATGAAAAACGTCATGCAGTCCGAAACCATGGACTATAGTATACTGTACCTTTTTTTAGTGATTCATCTTTTTTCCAAATCCTCCAAATTCTTGAAAATCACACCCGTGTGTCTATAGTATGCACCACGGCATACTATAGACTAGTGTCGCAGTCCCGCCCCCTCGAGAGACCCGGAAAATAAATCACAGTTAATTTTCCTCATAGACTTCAGAAAGTATTTATTTAAAGACGTTTACGCCGCGGACAAAGCCAACTCTTGTGACAAATCATGACAATAAACAATGTTTTGGGCCAAACAAAGAATTGGAGAAAAAACGGCAGGTACAACACTTTGTTTTTCTTCTTTGTAATTATTTGTTTGGTCCAAGATAGTGTTTGTTGTCATGATTTGTCACGACTCGGCTTCGTACGACACTTATAGGGGCGGGACTGTGACGCTCTATAGAATGCCGTCCGAGACCATGGACTAATTTCTTTCAAATCCTCGTAAATCATGAGCTTGTAGATCAGATTTTTTTGCTAATGTTCCCCTCAGAAGTGATTCTAGGGTTAATGTAATTAATGTAGTAAGTACATAAATGACAATTGGATTTATTTATTACATTAATATGAACGAATGAATGTATATTAAATGAAAAAGTTGCAATCAAAGATTTGGAACTCCTCTGTAGTAACGAGGAACCCCTATACTAGGGGTTCGAGAACCATGTGATCAGAACCATTACTGGCCTCTCTACACTGGCTCCCGGTTAAATACAGAATAGAGTTCAAAATCCTCCTCATATCACCTATAAAGCTCACAATGGTCAGGCACCACAATATCTCACAGAACTCATCGATCCCTACGATAGGATCTTAACAGAACAGTGTGTTCATAGTTTACAAAAATGTTTAGTCCTGAATATCAAAAGTTACAACAGGAGGCAGGGCGTTTAAGTCCCGGGCACCTTCTCCCGGCATCTGTCCTCGAGGGTGACTCGCTCTGCACAGTCAAGACTAGACTAAAAACCTCTATGACAAAAGGTCACCCGACAGAGTAAAAAGGGTGAGAAGAGAACCCCTCCCCCCAACCCCTTGGCGTGGTCACGCCGCCAGGGCCAGTTAATTGCACAACCAAACACTGTTGTATGTTGTGTACACGTAATAGAGGCTAGTATTTTATAGAGAAAGGTTTTATTATGTGAAGGGAGTTTAATTGTGTTTAAGTGCTTTGCATATATGAAATGTCTTGTCGTAGTTTACCGCTTTGCCTCATTCTATTGTTGTTCTATAACCCACTGAGTATTTACTTTAATAAAGATTGTTAAACCCTCGTCTGTGGTCCTTCCAGGTTCGGACATGACTACAGTTTGTAGTAAATATAGTAAAGTAATTTTCTTTTTATTATTTTAGACTTAATTTTCCTATAGAAATGTTTAGGCATTTTGAGCAAAGATCCCGGGAGGAGAGAGATACAATTCAGATACAAAAGTCAGAATAGGAAAGTGAGGCAAGAGGAGACACATGGGTAGGGATGGAGCTCCTTCATTTTTATTGATAACGATCAGGCTTATCGAGCCGGGTTCTTATCGAGCCCACTATCGAGCAATTTCTATTATTTTGTGGAAAGACGTGAGACAATGAACTCTGAACAGAACCAGTATCTTATACTAGGGCAGACGGAAGGCAATTGACTTTTACAAATAAAATATTAAAGAAACTGTTAATATATGTTCCGCCACTTTAAAAGCGTAATTGTGTTTACCCGGATAGTGCTGGTTGGCATTTATTGATCGCCTCTTGTCTTGATCATTTAAACATGACCGGGCCACTATACCGCTATGCTCAATAACAAGCTCGATAAGCCCAAAGCTTATTGATAATGAGTACTCAAGCTTATCGGATTTCATCGGGTATCGAGCTCCATCCCTACACATGGGTATCAACGTTTTATTGCTCACGGTCAAGCGGTTCATGAGCTATGCCCGTTTAAAGTTTGAATTTTCAGTTGAGTGCTATAGCGCCACCCATTGGCCAATAGTTGTGGGCTTCGCGTCCTCACCGTTTAGCATTGCCCTCTAGGTTGTCCCGATCAGATGGGGTGATCGAAAATCAGATGAAAGCGCAGCTTTGTTGTTGCGAGGAAAGCGGTAAAATGAGACTTGTGGTTGTTTTCATCTCAGATTTAGTCCGACGGAGCGTCATAGTATAACTCTATAGAGACACAAAAGTATGACACGGAAGTATCTCAGGAGGGGCGCTCATGTCAGCTAAAATACTGAATTGCCAAGTTTCACGAAAATCCGACAGCACAGTTCAGCCAGAACTGACATTTTTGGTGGAAGAAGAGAAAATTAAGGGACCAAGAGTCCCTTCGGGCTTGGTCCCCAAATAGACTTGTAACCCAACTGTATAGTACAAACACAGTAAAGAACCTGGGGGTTATCTGTTGACTTAATGTACATTATCACATATATGCAAAGCCATGTGACGTCATCACGTGCACATCTACACACTGTGTTCTAACGTCTACCTGAGCATGCGCAAATAAATGTTGATTCATTCCTGGCTGAAACTCTATCGATGAACCACGCGTTTCCTTGATGTGACCACCATCCACTATACGCTAATATGGCTAATAATGCAACAGGTCATGGGCCCAGTCAAAGTGGCCAAAGGTGGTTCAGGCTTTTATTTGATGGTAGCGAGGAGAATTACGAGTTATGGGAGACTCGGTTCTTAGTGCGTGGGCTGTGTGACACCATCACGGAGGAGCCCAACATCAATGAAGCCGACGCCGATGCACAGCAGCAGCACGATGACGACGCTAAACGCAATGCCGAAGCATATGCAGAATTAGTACAGTGTTTAGACAACAAGAGCTTGTCCCTTGTGATGTGCGACTCGAACAAAGACGGACGACATGCGTTGAAGATACTGCAAGGACACTACGCTGGAAAAGGGAAGCCACGTGTTGTGAGTCTCTACTGCAAACTTTCTGCGCTCCACAAAGCAAGCAACGAGACTGTCACTGAATACATAATTCGAGCAGAGACGATTTTCACATCGCTGAGAAGGGCCGAAGAAAATATTAGCGACGTGTAGATTGCTAACGTGCTTAAAGGCTTGTCCGAGTCATACAAAGCGTTTGTCGTGCACATCACCCAAACAGATGAACAACTAACTTTCGGTGAGTTCAAGACGAAGCTGCGGAGCTTCAAGGACACCGAAAAGTTCAAGCCTGTGAGTGAAGACGAGGACAACGTTATGATGAAGACGAGGACAACGTTATGAGGGCAGCAGCATGTGGACGTGGGAGAGAGAAGAAACGGGACCCATCCGAGGTGGAATGCTACAGGTGCAGGAAGAAAGGACATCTCACTCGGACCCGTCAATACGAGCCCCAGCAGAGACGGGAGGAGCGCAGGTGGGCCACGCCACGTCGAGGACGTGGGAGAGGACGCGGACACGACGGAGTGAAGACAGCGCGTGGGGACGCCGAGGAATGGAGCACACAGCCTGGCGGAGACCAACACCGCGGGACGAGTGGAGAGGAGCAGCAGCAGGAGGACACATCGTTCTTCAAGATGAACGATTGTGCAAAAGAAACAAATAAGGGACTTATGGTTGACTGCGGTGCCACAGCACACATGATTAACGACTTTACCAAGTTCAAGTCTTGTGATAAAAACTTTAAACCTATGAGTCATGTGATCGAGCTGGCCGACGGAACGAAAGCCACCGGGATGGCGAAGATGAGAGGAGGCAGTGAAGGAAAAGACACCTAAACCTAACCGCAACCCTCTCCCGACCCGCAGCTCACCCCCGGGGCAGACACCTAAACCTAACCGCAACCCTCTCCCGACCCGCAGCGCACCTCGGGGCTGAGGGAACATAGGTATGACCCCGTACATTCCATCCTTCCCACAGAACATTCTCAGTCAAAGAAGTGACAGCCAGTGGAGCAGAGGTCCACTTCAAAGAAGGTGATGACTGGATCAGACATGAGAATGGTACCAAGTTTAAAATTGATGTATACGGTAAATTGTATTATCTTAGCACAGTAGATGACAATATTGATGTGTAAAGGATGCCATGATATACAGACATGGCACAAGATACTTATTGTAATTTTGATGTTGTTGCTAAACTAGAGAATGTTGTTGAAGGGATGACAAAGGAAAACGGGATAAGTCACAGTTAAACTGTGAGGTATGCACACAGGGCAAATTTACTCAACACAGAAACAGGCAGGCAGATGGCAGGGCAAAAGCCCCTCTTGAGTTAGTGCATACAGATCTAGCTGGCCCAATAGAGCCTGCAGATAATGACGGCTACAGATATGCTATTGGATTCACCGATTATAGTGGGATGATATTTCCGTACTTTCTAAAGTCAAAAAGTGAGGCTGTTAAAGCAACAGAGAAATTCATAGCAGACACTGCCCCCTATGGGAAGATTCGATGCCTGATGTCGGATAATGGAGAATATACAGGGCAGGAGTATCAGTCTTTGATAAAGAATGGTATAAGGCATGAGAAGAGTGTACCCTATTCCCCACATCAGAATGGGACCAGAACGGATTTGGAGAACTCTTTTTGAGATGTCTAGATGTATGCTACTGGAGAGTAATGTACCCAAACAGCTGTGGACATTTGCTGTGCAGACAGCAGCACAGACCCGTAATAGGCGTTATTGTAAGCGTCTAGAACAAACACCATACTGTGCATTTACTGGAAAAACACCTAGCTTGTCTAATATGAGAATGTTTGGTTCAGAATGCTATGCTTATAAGCAGGACAAAAATAAATTAGATTCAAGGTGTGAGAAGGGGATTTTCGTAGGATACGATAGATGCAGCCCTGCATATTTGGTTTATCACCCTGAGACAAGGAAGGTAATGAAACACAGATTAGTCATGTTCATGAGAGCAGTGTGGATAGCCAAACTCAGACAGATCTTGAAATGAATAATGACAGTTATGGAGATGGTATACCCATAACACCGAGAGCAACTAACCAGAGTCAGAGACAGCTCAGTGTTACCATCCAAAATGAGGCTAGTCAGTCTGAGACAAGTGAAAATATTCATGGGAGTCAAGAGAGCGCACAGCGCTACCCCACTAGAGAAAGGAAAGCTCCAGGATATTTTAAAGATTATCATTGCAAAGCCAAATCTGAAGAAAATGAGGATGTAGATTATTTCTACAGGGTTGCTTATGGTGTACCAAAAACCTACACAGAGGCCATAGGCTCTAAAAAGTCAAAATGTTGGGCTGAGGCAATGCAGGAAGAGATGAACTCATTGAAAGAAAATGAAACATTCACTTTGACTACACTACCAGAGAATAAACAAGCAGTGGGGGGGCCGTTGGGTTTATGTGGTAAGAGAATGCCCAGAGGGGTCTGAGACTTATAAAGCCAGATATGTAGCTAAGGGCTATTAGTCAAGTAGAGGGAATTGACTACAAGGAAACCTTTTCACCCACTGCAAATATGACTTCTGTACGAGCAGTGATGCAGGTTGCAGCACAGGAGGACCTCATCATACATCAGCTGGATATAAAAACTGCTTACCACCACGCGCCAATGGACTATGAGGTTTATATGGAGCAGCCAGAAGGTTTTGAAGTTGAGTCAAAAACAGGTGAACACCTAGTCTGTAAACTGAATAAGTCATTGTATGGTTTGAAGCAATCAGGCCGCAATTGGAACAGGATACTACATGATCTTACCGAAAATGATTTAAAACAAAATGCAGATCATTGCGTCTATAGGAGACAATCTAAAAAATGGCAAAGTCATACCGATATGGGTGGATTATTTGCTTCTTGCAGCCAGCAACAATGATTTACTCAGTGAGGTGAAAGAAATGTTGAAAGGGAAATTTAAAATGAAAGATATGGGAAAAATAAGACACTTGGGATTGACTTCACTCAGAGTGAAGGAGAGGTCAAAAGCGACACATTGAAAAAGTGCTACAGAAATTTGGTATGTTAGACTGCAAACCAAGGTCAACCCCATGTGAGCAAAAGCTACACTTTCACACTGAAGGTGAAGTGACAGATGAAACAGGGTATAGAGAGGTCATAGGCAGTCTAATATACATTATGACCAGCACCAGGCCTGACTTGGGTTGTGAGTAAATTATCACAGCATTTACCAGAGCCTAAACAGCAGCACTGGGTTGCAGCAAAGCAAGTGTTACGATATTTGAAAGGAACTATTGATCACGAGTTATGCTATAAGAAGAGAGAGGATAACCTAAAACTTGAAGGTTAGTGATGCTGACTTGGGCAGCAGACCTACAAGATAGGCGGAGCACAACAGGCTATTGCCGCCGTGGGGCGGCGGTGGGTCAGGGGTAGAGTGCCTGGATGGTAACTGTAAGGTTGCCAGTTCAAACCCGGGCTCCCCCAGAGTTACTGTCGAAGTGTCCATGAGCAAGACACTGAACCCCTAATTGCTCCCGATGTGCTAGTTGGTGCCTTGCATGGTTTCCGCCGCCATCGGTGTATGAATGTGTGTGTGAATGTAATGCACAATCTCTGTAAAGCGCCTTGGATAAAGGCGCTATATAAATGCACCATTTATTGCTTTAGCTTAACTAAGAGTGGTCCAGTTATATCTTGGAAAAGTAAGAAGCAGCCCACAGTGGCTCCATCCACGTGTGAAGCCGAATATATGGCTCTGGCTGCTACCACACAAGAGCATGTACCTTGTACAGTTATTAAAAGAAATGGATAGAGGTAGCCAGCATACACCAGTTAAGATATATGACGACAACCAGGGAGCCATCGCTCTATCAAAAGACCCAGTTGGCCGTCAAAGGAGCAAGCATGTAGGCATTAAATACCATTTTATTAGGTCTGCACAAGCCAATGGTAAGATAGCAATAGAATACTGTCCTACCACAGAAATGGTTGCTGACGTCTTAACCAAGCTGCTGACATCATCCACTAATATGGCTAATAATGCAACATTATCATCTACGTATGAAAAGGCAACACAATGAGCAGAAAATGAACCATGTAAATACAACAAATTGAGCAGGGCACCGCAGGGAGTTGAACCCCATTCTGGTAAACCAGTAGTACCACACCAGTGCCTTAGTTTTTGTTTTATAATTTACAGGTCCAAATCAGTCATTAGTTTCAATTTTGCAAAATATGTTTGAAACGTAATATTGCCGACCTCCTGCGGCAAGATAATTAAAAAATAATTTGAATCATGACTATAAATGATAGCCATGATTATGTCTTTATACAATTGAAAACCGGAAGACTACAAATACCTTAAGGAAAACTCCTCAGACATAAGCTAAGAAAATATTTTATCTTGTCATGCTCATAAAGTGCTGCAAAGTGCTAAAAGTGAAAAGTGCAGCAGAAAACGTTTGGGTCATAGGCCCATTGTCAATGCCTCGCCTACTGACCGGCATGGATGAAGCTTTAGCTGCAAATGGCAGCATAAATAAATCACATCAATACACGCCACATAATGTGATGTTAACTGACACGATGAAGCTTCACTCGACATTATAAGAGACATACATCACATCAACCAACATCACATAGCTAGCCCTAACCGAACCCTATGTTTATTATGTGATGTGGGATGACATGATGAAGCCTTACTCACAAATGTGAAATGAGACAAGACATAAACACACATCACATACCGGGCCTGTGTTCATAGGTGATGTGGGCTTATGTAATGAAGCTTTACTCACAAATTAGATCTGATAATATAGCACCAACAATGGTCTTATGACCTAGACGTTTGCTGCTGCACTTTTCACTTTAAGCACTTTGAGCGCTTTATGAACATGAACAAAATAGATTTTCTTGGCCTCTGCCCAAGCAGTTGGCCTTAGGTTTTTCTATCTAGTTGTCCCATGTAGGAAACATGGGGCAAGACTGTACAATTTATGCCATTTGTGGACGATTGACATAAATTATAAGAGGTAGCAGCATTCTTTGCGCCCCAGTATTTGTCAGCAATACTATGAACATAGTACACAACATGCAACAGCAATAAACACAACTCGTATGGCGTGAACAATGCCGACAGACGTGAATGACGAGCTATCCGCAATTGCTGTGAAATATCACCTTTTAAAAAAACTCACATAAATGCACATCACATACCAGGCCTGTGTTCATATCTGATGTGAACTAACGTGTTGACGCTTTACTGGTAAATGACATGAAACAGCTCCAAATGAGAAACTGTACGCGAGACACGACCCAAGTCACATACACTAGTGAAGAACTAGTGTCATAGATAGGCAAGAAAGAAATAATTACAATACAATAAAGCAAAATGCGATTAAAAACTCTGAGACCACAAAAACAAATAACTTTATTAAAGCAAAGAATAGAAGAGAGAAAAGATGAAGGTTGGGTAGAAACCTTGTAAGTCCAAAACGGTTACTTTTCTGGACCAAAAGACTAACTGTGATCCAATATTATCAATATCATAATCTGTGTTCCAATGTTATTATTTAGTCACAAGCTCTTGCTGATACTTCACTGGTTTTATATATTAGAAAAACAGAATACTACAAGTTATTAAAAAAAAATATATATATTCAATAATGGATTATCTTTGCCTCATGAGATTGGCCATTTGCTACTTTAGTGTGTGACACTGTAGCATGACCAAGTAAGGACATTCATTTACAAAAGAAGGTTGAACTATGGAGATACAAGGTTTCTGCCCGACAGCCAAGGATAATAAACTACGCTCACTTACCTTCAATATCAGCCAGTAAACTCAAAACACGTGTGTACACACACACACACACACTAATCAAGGAAGCAAATGACACAGCGGCCATCATTTGCTTCCTCGTTAGTTTGAACAGACCTACAGCATAGTAAGCTGTAAACACAGTGTTAAGGGGCTACATGCTACCATAATGACACAAGACATAAATCACATACCTCCACATCACATTTGTACACATAAAACACTAGTGAAGAACTAGGGCAATAGATAGGCAAGAAGAAAGAAATTAATTAAATAAAATAAAGCAAAATGCGATTAAAAACTATGACAACAAAAAATAAACAACTTTATTAAATCCAAAGAATAGAGAAGAGAAAGGAGACACAAGAGAACATACATATGTGATGTGGACAGACTTTACCCGTGAATTAAGTTAAAGGTTAAATAAATCACATGCCTCCACATTCACATAACGGTGATGTGGACTGGCAACACACAAATTAAGTGAAACTATACACAACCTAAGGTATGGTAGCATGTAGCCCACTTAAACAAGCAGCAGGAATCAGACAGTTAACTAACCTTCACTGCCAACAGCACCCAGGAGTGGCAACAGCATAGAGTTCACCCAGCAGTGGCAACAGCATAGAGTTCACACCTCCAGTCAGCTTCACTTTCTGAAATGGCAGGGGAAAAGAAAATAATTAGTTGTCGGCCTACAGGATGATATTTTGGAAGTCATAACAGTCACTGATAGGGCTGCGTCACCATTATTACACACTTTCCTGGGGTTTTATGTGTACAATATGTTTTCCACTTGCGTCCATGAAACCCTGGACACTTTAAAATACAAAAAAAAAACTCATATTGCCCACATAAAAATCACTAGGAAAGTAATTTTGATCTCCCAAACCTCATTAAAATAAGATCTGCTTGCAAAAGGGGTGTCACTTTAATGTATAAATGCAATTAATGCATATAATTAGTCTAGCCCTAGAATGTCTGATCATTCATATACTATCATAGATTCCTGTATACACAGATATAGAACACCCTGCATTGCTTCTGGTTGCAGCGCAACATGCACGGCATAAATGTGATAAATGCTCAGTTTGTACTAATAATTCCAAAGACTTGGAGTGAGATATTGTCCTCTAGTTTCATATCCATGTGAAAGTTCCAGCACAAAATGTGTATCTAGTCAAATATCTCCACAACATCTGACACCTTTCACTCCGGGCAAAGGGGTGCGGAATGACAGCTGGACTGAATTTACCAAAACTTCCTCTGATCCCCCCCCCCACAAACGTCATCACCAATTGACCAGGGACACACAAATGTTTGGGGCACACAATCAGCAGGTGTGTTGCGATAGGTGCTGGGTAATTAATTACTCACACCACCTGCCAATTGTGCCCCAAACTTGTGTTTCCCTGATGACGTTTGTGATGATCGAAGGAAGTTTTGATAAAGTCCAGCTGTCATTCCGAGCGCCTTTGCCTGGAGAGAAAGCCGCCCGGGTGTAGCTCGTGAAAAAGTGGAGCCATTTGACTAAACAAACATTTTATCTTAAGGACGTTCACATGGATGTGAAACTAGAGGACCATATCTGACTCTCAAGTCTTTGGAATTATGTATTGAGAGAGTACACATGGAGTACCGACCACATTTATGCCG
This sequence comes from Protomyctophum parallelum, assembly GCF_964188405.1. Taxonomy (NCBI): domain Eukaryota; kingdom Metazoa; phylum Chordata; class Actinopteri; order Myctophiformes; family Myctophidae; genus Protomyctophum; species Protomyctophum parallelum. Next base: position 5,195,860 of record NC_139702.1, on the reverse strand, counting down.
CCGTTCTGCCACCTCAAGTCTACGGCAGTGATCTATGGCTCTGGTATGTGAAATACTGCAATGTATGGAACAGACATTCTAGGGCTATAATCTGCCTTGTGCAACCATTTATTTTATGAAGCCTAAAAGCTATAAAGAAATTAAAACTTCGTATTCATATGGTCAACAGCAAACACAATTGTTAATCGTAATCCTTTGTATGACAATGAATGGTCAACTTAATGTTGTAATGGTGACACAGCCCTAGCTTCTACTACAGCCACATGTAATCCAGGTACATACCGTGGGGGGGCTTCCGACGCTCGGTTGAAGATGGCCGGTATTAATAGAGCCGCGTAGGTTGTACGCCTCGTAATCTCAGGAAGAGCGTTCGTTGGCACCGTTATACGTTTCAGCCCAGCCGAGTAGACACTCCATTACCAATACCAGCCATCTCCTGATGACTGCATCCAAGGTCACTGCATGACACCAAGGTCACATGATCAACCTGTGAGACACAAACATACACCAACATTACTCTTTATCCAGATTTTATACATGGTAGAAAATTAATCTTTAGGAAATTCTTACAATTATTTTGCAACAAGCTTATGTTAATGATGTTTGGGAGACACAAAACACTTTCCTGGGGTTTTTAGATATTTCAGTATTTCAAAGAGTCCATGGACTCCATGATGTCATGGACACTGGGCTCACTTCCTTCCTGGACTACATGTTGTCTCAGTAAGACAGCCCTCCCCCTATCCACAAGGAGGAGCAGTGGACCAAAGCATTGTGGGAATTGTAGTTCAGGAAGGAAGTTACCCCGGGGTCCATGACATCATGGAGTCCATGGACAATTTGAAATACTAAAATATCTAAAAACACATAAAAACCCCAGGAAAGGGTTTCTCAAAAATCTTTCAAATAAGATCTGGTTGCAAAAGGGGTGAAGTGGCCCTTTAAAGTTGAAATAAAGTTGCTCTGTATGGTAGAAATGGACTTGTAGATCTGCTACGTTTGAATTCTGATAAGTTTGTACATTTGAGTTTTCCATCCAGCAGAGAGACATTTAGTTTAGCTTAATCTTATGAATGTGTCTGAGCCACAGTTACAACTTGTTACCATTATGTACTAAAGTAAAAGGGTATGGCATCAAAATGTACTTAAAGAAATGACCAAATGTACTCATTACACAGAATGTCCCATTTCAAATGTTTGAAAAATAATCTGAATATAGCAGATCTACAATCTCACAATGCATTGTGAGATTGTAGATCAGCTACTTCTAAATGGCCAAAATGTGGTTGTAGCCCAGTGGTAAATTGCAATGTAGCCAAAAGGATATATATTTTTAAATAATCCAAATCTACAAAGTAACTAGTAAAGTGTCCAAATAATAGTACAATATATTGTCCACAGTACTTCAGTATGTAATTATTTACCTACCACCTGTTTCAGTTTATTTGTTTGTGTCTCAAAAAGTACCAACACATTCCTCATATTGTTGTCCTTTTAGAGTCACAATAAACAACCAACAGTCCTTCTAAGTTCTAACAACACTAATGTTTAAACAATAACAGAGTTAATGTTGGCTAAAAAGTAAAAACCATGCGGTTCTCAAATCTTACCTTTCTGCAGCTATTCCCCAAGCATTCTGCTATGCACCGCGTGCGGCTCCATTTTAAATCATAAGCCCCGCCTACTGTATCCGGATCTACACCGTTGGTCATTGGTCGTGAATGGATCACAGCTGTGTGGATTTACAAGCCGCACGCACGCACGCGCGACAGACAGACAGACAGACAGACAGACAGACAGACAGACAGACAGACAGACAGACAGACAGACAGACAGACAGACAGACAGACAGACAGACAGACAGACAGACAGACAGACAGACAGACAGACAGACTGACTGACTGACTGACTGACTGTATATATTATATCAAACATGTCCACTATAAGATGAACACTTTAAGTTTGAATGGGGTTCATTTTGGCAGGCTATAGTAGGCAGCCTATGTCCTGAAACAGATATCATACTCCACCCCATGTGAGACTACAAGCTGTGCAGCTGCTGCAGTTCAATAAACATGATAATTAATATACAGTATATATGCTGCAACACCTGCTATTTCTTCAGGGTATTCCTATAACCCTGACAAAGTTATCAACCTTGTGTTATTGGTTTGGACTGTTAAAAAAAGGAATCTCATGATTATATTCAGGAGGTCTGCATTAATGTCAATGCCAACATGCTTATTATTACGTTCAGCTTTGGAGGCCTCTCATTTAGCTTTTTCTTTTTAATTATTTATTTTATCAGCGATTGAATAGAGTACAGTGGCTCAACACTGCCATCTAGTGGAAACTGGAAAGCAAGACCCCTATGTGTAGTATAACTTTATTACAGGCTCGTGGCCCACAAGGTGAGACAGTACTATGCATATGTAGTTGTATTGCAGCCTTGCAGGGCTACTCAACTTAAGATGGGGCTTATGGGGCTACTCAGCAAAATTCTAAAATGTTAGATAGTGTGTTTTATTGATACCTTCACCTTTTTCAAGCGAGCAACATTGAATACTAGAAAACTTAGACAATAGGCTCTCGAAACGAATAAAGCATGGACATGGTAGACTATCCTGTGTGTTCATTTTCAAATTAAATGTGTGTTCATAGTCGTTCTCCTGTTGCTATATTCCCCCCTCATTTTCTCGAGAAAGATAATGAATAGGCTGACCTTTGGTGTTGAATGCACACACTGTCTGTCGCCAGACTGTTTGTCTTATAGCGGGCGGCTATAGAGGGTTTATGGTGGTGGAAAGTAAATGTACTCAAGTAAGGCCTACTGTAGTACTGTACTGTACTTAAGTAAAATTCTGAGGTACATTTACTTGAGCATTTCCATTGTGTGATGATTTGTAAATTTTTGTTCATGTCAGAGACACATTTTGTACTTTTTACTCCACTACAATTATTTGCCATGGCTTTAGTGATTAATCATTCAAAGCACACATTAGCCACTGGAGCCCTATTTTATACTTAAATACCAATATTTCCAGAACTTTTCTTGTAACAGAGTAAAATATCTGCTGGTGCCCATGAATGGGATAGAGGTGTTTGCACATTCTGATGCTTATTACGATAGAGGTGATATATCTTCCCATTCACGTTAGGCTACCAGACAGCAGAATTCCTGCCTGTTAATGGAAGAATAAGACCTGAAATGATCATTCGTCTTCATTCATTGCCATCAAACTCCTCACACTTTTCTGTCACAACTCATGCCCATGTATAAACCAGTTGTATAGTCACATTTTTCCATATCTAAACTCACTTAATTAAGTCTGGTCCACGAGAATAAGCGAACAAAGATAAATAGCTCAATCTGTAAAAAAAGATATACTCTCATCCGTTTCATTAATAAAACATTTACGTTTTAGTCTGCCAGTTAGCAACACTCCAATAATAGGCTTCAAAACATTCAACTTTTTGAGCTTGCAGAGCTGATATTTTTGATACTTTTGTGTGATGCTGTAGATGTAAATATATATAATATATAAATATATTTTTTTATTCCCAATTAAATCGATTTGTTGCTCTACAAGTCACTTTCATCAAGTTCAGTTACTTACTTCATCAAGTAAGTAGGGCATTAATTTATTAAAAAAAAAAAAAAAAAAAACACAAAAAGCTATAGAGATAAGAGTGTTCTGTCCGACAGCAACAATAAATTGTATGTAGGAATTATGTAGAAAGACAAGCAGACAAGCTAAACAACAAAGATAATACATTTAATAGTGTTTCTCTTTTAGGGCAATGCGAGATACAATGTAAACATGTACAAGATACAAAAAAGGAAGAAAACAAAAAGATTTACTAAAGTGAAATGTTAGAAAGGAAACACCCAGTTTTCAAAGGGAATGCGCATGTACAAAATGTTTTCAAAGTAAATTGATAAAATGTTGATCATTTTTATTTAATTCCAAAGCACAGTATAGTAGCCAATAACCGTAATGTTTTGTTGTGTATACGATTCAATACTTCTCATCACCATGCAGCTGCAGAAAGTCCATTCCTCTTCAGCCGTTATAGCAGGGCATTGCTTTTGAAAACAAGGACTTCCCCAAGAGTTCAACAGAATTATCACCTGTAAATTATGGTCATTTTAAAATGAAAGAAAGATTAAACAGAATAGAGGAAAAAAATCAAAAACAAGAATAGCACCTCCTATTGGTCCAACTCGAGGCATGTGGTTGTTCATCACAGAGTTGACGTGCTGGTAGAGAGGAGTCTGTGGTCATGGGTTTGTGGCTCCAGAGCAAAACCAAAGGGTGGTGTTGATACTTTAAAGTTCTTGTCAAGGTGTTGCATGGCTGAGTTTTGGCACACTACTATTTTTTGTACAGTTATGAACGTCATTCCGCCAAAGGTTATGCTTTCTGAGGGGTTCACGTACTAGAGGTTAAAGCAGACCCCCCCCCCCCCCCTCGGGTCTACTGCCGATCAGGTCAGCACTATCGACAGCCAACAACTCTGGAAGCCCAAAGCTCCAGGCTTGCAACTCAGACATTCCCCATACACTGAGACGACAACAGCCACAACAATGGCTTTTGATTGGAGTATAGCTGTGGCTGTGCGCGGAACGACACTGGTATATCATTAGACTGTTTAAGGTTAATTATTTAAGACACACTATTGTGGTAATTAGAAATGGAAATGGAAATGGAATGGAGAGAGAGAGAGAGAGAGAGTTGGAGCACAACAAGGGAAGCAGCAAACAAGACACAAAAGGGTTCAGTGTGCCTCATTGCCCGACACAGCCGCACTGATGATGCTTCTGAGACAGGCCCCGCTGATGACTGCCTGCTGCCTGACATAATCAGCATTCATTCAACCACTCTGTACCGACGCTACAGCGGCACAATCAGGCCTAATTATATCGTTTCACTCTGTGACAGACGTATACATTAGGCTAAAGGCCCCCATGCACCTTCACTCCTCACTTCCTTTCCTGCATAAACAAAACCTAAATAAAACCAAGATATTAATTTAACATAAAAAAACAACAACATACATAATCATTCCCTGTGAGGCTGTGTATGTCCACCGAAGCCTTTTTCCCCCCAGCGGAAACACAAGGCACTTGCCTAAAATCACGTTCAAACGCTATAGTTTCAAGTCTCACTCAGGAAAAAAACAACACTCTTGGTGGATACCATACCGCCCCTAAGTACAGACCACCAGCTTCTCACACACACTTGCTATACAACTTTCTTTTCATACGTTCCCCTCCATTTCCCCTTTAACACTTCCCATCCACTCTCCTGGTTCAATGGTTGATGTTTTTATTTTGTCAACTTGCCATTATCAACACCCACACAAATACTCAGTTAATTTCTAGAAAACAATACTTTTGTTTCCAGGCTACACAGAAAGTGCATTTCCCTATTTGTGTGACCACAGTTAACAAAATGGAATCGAGCATTTCCCGTCAGCTAGTGTGTCGGGCACCATATACTGTATGGTGACCAGGTCTCGTGACATCATGTGACATCATCAGGGATGGAGATGTGGAGGCCCTGATGTCATAGTAAATGCGACCTGCTGTAGGCCCATATATGGAGGTCCCTGATGTCATCACTATTGGGAAGCAACTCTACTCTACGACCTCAAACCTCAAACCCTTAGATCTCCATATATGGATATATTTCAGAACCTGTGACATTCCATATGTTGATCCTTCCGCATCCATCCTTCCTCTTCGATGTCTCCCTTTTGACTAATACCTGTCCATTCAAATTTCAAACTCTAGACGGGCCAAAGTTATTAGTACAGCTGCGCCCGGCAGCCGGACTTCTCAACAGGCCCGAAACCTAAAGTGGCAGCGCTCGCCCAGCAGCGGCAGCGCTCGCCCAGCAGCGGCAGCGCACGCCCAGCAGCGGCAGCGCTCGCCCAGCAGCGGCAGCGCTCGCCCAGCAGCGGCAGCGCTCGCCCAGCAGCGGCAGCGCTCGCCCAGCAGTCTGCCGTCGATGAGGCGGATGCGTGAACGCGACCTCGGTCCTCAGGCGTCTTACTCGTCATTATTGTTCATTCAATTGGCTCGTCTATTTACAATTTACTTTTAAATTGATGCAAATCATCAACATCGACTAGCGATTTCAGGGCAACTTAACTAGCCTGGGTTCCAGCCTGAATCGCTGCGCTCCCGTGAATCTGCTTTGTCACTCGCTACTCATTCTAGAAGCGGTCATATCTACTCATCTACTCATCTACTCATCTACTCATCTACTCATTCTAGAAGCGGTCATATCTCCAAGGTAGGCGGGACATGTAAAGTGGTGAAATTGAGCTGTCGCTTCTGATTAGTCTGTGGTGCGAGTTGGGGGGGAAAAAACACCAGTCTGACGTTGTATCAATGCACACTTGCACTGCTGTTGCCCTGCAACGTACGTATGATTCACTAAACTCACCCCACACAGACAAAACAAATTCACGGAACGCAGTGATTCAGGCTGGAACCTGGACTCTATACAGGAGTAGTCCATCTGTTCTCCAAAAAAGCCAATCTACTAATAGATCACAATATGCTAATACGCAAGGCATTGTGAGTTCTCACAGAATGTTCACCCCAGAATAGGGACGCTAGGGTTCATGTTAAGTTAAATGCCACATATATAAAGTAATTCAAACCCAAGTATAAGGATTAGCACGGCTCCTTCTACGCTATAAGCATAGAGTGAGAGCGGGAGAAGCGATCCATCTCTGAAAAGGCCCCCTTACAGGTTTTGCACTTTTGTTATCAGCATGTGGGGAGATTTCAAACTTTAAATAAAAGCATTAAAACGCTGTTTGGGGGTAATGAGATTTCACAGTCAGACTTCATACATGGAGAGCTTGTTAGGCTCTCTTTGCGAGAAGTTAAGATTCACAGCCAGGCTTTTCCTAATGGGATAGATGAACCGGTAGCTGTGACAGCATGAGATATACCTCTAGTCACTATGCACTCATCTCCAATCAAGAGAACTTTACTTGCCCCCCTATCTCCTCTCCCTCTCCTGAAATCCACCATCTGATCCGTCTCATGTCTGTCCATGTCCTCCACCATCTGATCCGTCTCATGTCTGTCCATGTCCTCTACCATCTGATCCGTCTCATGTCTGTCCATGTCCTCTACCATCTGATCCGTCTCATGTCTGTCCATGTCCTCCACCATCTGATCCGTCTCATGTCTGTCCATGTCCTCCACCATCTGATCCGTCTCATGTCTGTCCATGTCCTCTACCATCTGATCCGTCTCATGTCTGTCCATGTCCTCTACCATCTGATCCGTCTCATGTCTGTCCATGTCCTCTACCATCTGATCCGTCTCATGTCTGTCCATGTCCTCCACCATCTGATCCGTCTCATGTCTGTCCATGTCCTCTATTTATAACATATCTCACTAGCCTCACTTCTCCTTGACACACCTACACACACAATCCATCTCATCATGCAGGACACAGTCTCTCTCTCCTCTTCTCTCCTCCTTCACAAGAAAACACACGCATACTCCCAGAGGTCAGGACACAGTCTCTCTCTCCTCTTCTCTCCCCCCTTCACAAGAAAACACACGCATACTCCCAGAGGTCAGGACACAGTCTCTCTCTCCTCCTCTCTCCCCCCTTCACAAGAAAACACACGCATACTCCCAGAGGTCTCCCCCCCCCCCCCCCCAATCTTCTGCAGATTGGGGTGTCTGTGGACTATAATACATTTTGGGTGGTCATTTTGGGGGGTCGTCCTTGACAAGAAAATGATTGAGAATCACTGCTATATAGGCTGTGTCGAGGAAAGGGGCCATGATGGGAGAAGAGACAGAAGAGAAGGGCCATGATGGGAGAAGAGGCAGAAGAGAAGGGCCATGATGGGAGAAGAGACAGAAGAGAAGGGCCATGATGGGAGAAGAGACAGAAGAGAAGGGCCATGATGGGAGAAGAGACAGAAGAGAAGGGCCATGATGGGAGAAGAGACAGAGACAGAAGGGAAAGTAGCAGAAGAACTGCAGTAAGAAAGCCCTGCTTCTCTCCGAGATTACGGGGCTTAAGGCGCGTCACGCTCGACGGGAGCCGTCAATTTGTTCCAACTAAAAAGGCGAGCGCCGAAGAACACCGAAGGGAACCGGCAAAGTATCAGAGCCGTCACGCTTGATTGACCTCCGGAATATGGTTTGGCAACCTAATCTATTTCCTCTGACATGAATGGATTCACTTCATCTCGGCGTTACAGCGTGTGCGTGTGTGTGTGTGTGTGGGCACATGCTGGGGGGGCGGCAGCAAAAGAAATAAGGAAGGCACTTGGCCTCAAACGCCCTCCTCCTTCAATGTCAAACTATAAGCTTTATAGATGCCGTCAGGGTTCCATTTGCTTTTTGGGGAGGTGTTATGCTGCTGCTGTTGATACCCCTCCCTGGTCATCCCTTTTCCTTTTTCTAATGGCCGGCCGGGGTAAGTTTTTATCATTGCCTATTTATTGGTCAGACTGAATTAATGCATTTCCTTTTGGGAAATGATATTTACGTTTGACAATGTCACACAGAATTTAATACAAAATATAAGTTAACTGCCACTGGTGCCCCTATGTCAGGCACATATGTATTTTTTGTTTGTTTTGTAGTTGTTTTGTTTTAAATAGCAGCTCTACAAGCTTGCTAATTTGGAAGAAGTGCTAAAATGAGGTGTTTAAAAAAAATTCAATTAATCAATTAAGCATTTGTAATCAATCAATTAATCAATTAATCAATTAAGCATTTTCAATCAATCAATTAATCAATTAAGCATGTTTAATCAATCAATTAATCAATTAATCAATTAAACAATTAATCAATTAAGCATTTTTAATCAATCAATCAATTAATCAATTAAAGGACCACTTCGCCATTATTAAACTCTATCTGTGTGTTTTTTATCATTAGCATATATGCTAAAACACCCCGGTATATTATCATTGGTGGTCTGTAGCTCCGTGGGCGCACTTTCAAAGCTGTCTACCACCTACGTATTTGTCCCAAAGGGACGTAGGTGGTAGACCCTCGGTAGGCTATCAGAAACTACAAGGGACTGGACAGGTAGGCTTGCCGTAGCTAGCCTAGCCGCGAAGGACACGGTCCCTCGCTATACACAACAACCACCACAACAAACGAAAACAACGAGTCAGTATATGGCTACTCCATGAGAGTTTTTGGACGAGATAATTTTAAATACATATTGGCAGAATCTGCGTTAGGGTTGTTATATTATGAACCAGAAATATACGGAGGAAGGAATGCATTGACGGGGACAACTGCTAGTTGCTGTGGCTGTGTGCTGCTGAATGATGCCTGCTAGTGCTGGAGCGACCTAGCTAGTAGCTAGTATAGCTTTCCCTGGACCAGTGCGTCGCACACAAACTTTTCTTTTCTAAAAACAAAGCCAGCCAGTGGAATTACGTTTGTTTGTTTTATTGTATTCAGAATTGGAATTCTGAGGGTTTTTTTTATACTAAACCTTTTTCACAAGAATGAGAATGTCAAAGTAGGCCTATGCTGTATTTCATAAGATGTTTTTTTTTTTAATTGTCACTTGAGATGAAATAAAGTGTTGTTCATATTTTTTATTTCTTCCTCGGTTTATAAATACAGACAAGGGAAAAGACAAAGCATCATACGCATATCAAAGATAATTGTTTATTTACAATTCAATTCAAATCTACAGTATACAGGCATTCTAAACGACCAACTTTTCTTTTAAAACGATGCATAACGATTCCAGTATGGAAGTTCTCCTATTTCTCCAATAAACATTCAAGAATTTAATCACAAATTGATTTTGGAAGTCGTCCAAACTGAACAAGACAAGTAGCCTACTGATTATAAGCAGATATATATACTGTTGAACGTGGAATTTAAGTATTGAATAGTGAATAAACTACTGCAGATATTGTAGTACAGTATCAGTTTTTATATAAATAGTTACCGTCAGAATTTTCATGTGAGGAAAGGCGCACAGCACACAGTTCACGTTATCTTTGTACATAACTAAACTGACCAATCATTAAATAGCTTTGAGACATGAATTTCAATAGCCCAATCAGAGGCGACGAGATGATCAAATAAACCAATCAAAGGGCACGATGGCCTAAACCAGTCAGGTCCATTTTGTTGGAATTTCATGTTTATAGCCGCGACAACAAATATGAATCTTTTAGTTTTAACCACTTAAGCCTTTTACACGTTCATTTTATTCATGAATAGCAAACATAGCTGATCTGTGTGTAGATCCACTATTTTCAATAGACCACAACTAACTCACACAGATTTACTTTTTGCTAATGGTTTGAATTTAGTCGAGCTTAAGAGTCTGAATAAAAACAGAACATAAACGTCTTAATAAAATAATGAAACATGAAGAAATACTTTTAGATAATATAAATCAGTGAATGTAACTCACTTGGCAAATTGGCGCAGAACCTCCTAGAGCTCGATCAACAAAAAAAACCCTACAAAAGTGTACACAGTATATTGATATGTTTCTTTAAGGCTATCAGCTATTAAAATTGTATAATAATTTCAATAAACGGTAAAAAGAAAATCAAAAGCCATGCAGGTCCCGACGCATAATAAAACCTGGTAGCAACATACCTTATGAAGAGGCATTGGAAGAAGGAAAACAAAACAACATGAAATAAAAAGAAGCAAAGTCAAAGTCACACATTGCTACTGCTGCACAAAACACATGTAACTACAATGTTGGTATTTTCTGTATTTACTGTAAAGTTCACACATGCAGTCATCTATATGTTGACTACAGGTGTCTTGACACTGGAATCCTGTTTTGTATCATCAAACAAATACAATGACAATACTGAATACTGTAAGAGAGACTATGAGCATACAGTAAAGGTGTGTACCGTACAGTAGATACGAGGGCTTTTGCCCCAAACAACAGATGGTTATTTAAAACTATAAGGACTAAAAGTGAACCCATATGGAACCCTAGTTCATAGTGGAAAAGAGCCGTATAGAGGTAGGCTATAGAGCATAGCAGTGTGGGGGTGGTTTTCTGGACTCCACTGAAAAATCGGCCATTCATTTTTCTCCAATAGAGATTCACAAAAGAATATTTTAAGCCTAGAATTGATTCTGTGAAAAAAATGTATAATGTATCATAATTAAATGATCAAAATGTATTTAATTTTTTTCTCCACAGAATCAAAGGTTTTATGGTCATGATTCACCAGGATCCTGGATGGCTGGATTCTAGGCTTAGCATAATTGATATAAATATGCACGCCATAGTACATATGTATAGCATAGTAGTAAATATGTATAGTTTATATGTATAGTGTATGTATAGTTTAATTATATAGATATTCCACTGTTACTTTCTTAGCTTACGCATGTTTCATGATAAATACTTTTATGTGATGTATTCCCATGCTTTTGTTCTTGCTTAAATGTAAGTCGCTCTGGATTAAGAGCGTCTGCTAAATGCCTAAATTGTAAATTGTAAATTGTATGTTTTTGTAAATCTTTATGGGAAAAATTAATGAGAGAGTTTACAGTTGGCCCACTGCTGTGCTCTGTCTATAGGCTGGTGGTGTGACCCTGCGACAAACAGACCAACATAACAGGTCTAACTAGACTTCTACAGATCCATACTAAGCTAAGCTAAGCTAAACACAACGCCATGACACAGTCTGGCATTAATAAATGACACCACAGTGACCTTATCCTTCTTGTCATTTTGAACAGTAGTGATACCTTGGTCGTCTCTGAATGTCAACACCGTTATCTACATTACAACACGCCCCGAGGACCAAAACGTCTGCCACCATTCCCCCCCCGCTGAGCTGAGCTCGTTGCACAGCAAAACAAGGCAACTGAATCACACAGCTGTGCTTAGAGGTATCGGGAAAAAACATTTACATTTAGATTAGAACCAATTACTGACTTAAGGCTCATACATAGTCTGGATTTTCGGTGGTTAGGTGACCACCGAACTACAACATGACGTCACGAGCCGCGGTGAAGAGCAAACCACCGCCACCGCGCCAGCCCTTCTCTCTGTTTTTACTCACCACCGCTCAACGTTATTTCAGCTCCGGTGGTCAGCTCACCACCAGAGCGGTGGTCACCTCACCACCGAAAATCCAGACTATGAATAGGCCTTTAATGTTGCTCATGTAGGTTATTTGAAGAGTTTCTTTTTCTTCATATGTAATATCGTATTACTTGTATCTCAACGAATCAACACGACGACTTTTCAAATAGATTATGTTTTATAATCGACTAAATCAATTGAGCACTTAACTCTGTACTGCATTTGTAGTTTGTACAAAGGTGAAAATAGCAGATGTACACAAGCTCACGATGTGGTCTCGGCTATTTTCACTATTAAAAAACAAACGCCGTTCTAATTGTAATTGAGGCAAGAGTTTGAGAATAATTGTGCTTTTGATTTGAAGTCATATCACCCAGACCTAGCTTCAGGCATGCTGAAGAAACCCTGAAGAGAGAGAGAGAGAGAGAGAGAGAGAGAGAGAGAGAGAGAGAAAAGAAAAGTCAATTTGCATTGACGGCCATGCATAAGACTGGTTTCAACCCGAAATGCATTGTAAACTAAAATGTATACTAATATAGAGAGATATGTACGATTTCATACAAAATATATTGTATCATCATCATGGAGTTATTACAAAATGTGCTCTTCATCCACCATAAGAACATTCCATTTCCAATTAGACCACAGTTAGTTCCAACCTCGCGTTGGGATTGGCTGAGAGAGGCATTCCGGCAAGTGCCGATATCTCCCTGTGACATCACTATGTATCTCTGTTGTCGGGCAGAGAACTTTTATCTCCACATTTCAACTAGTTAAAATTATTTCCGGGAATTTAAAGCCCTACTTCATCATACAAGTGTTGAACACGGTATAACGTGTTGTTTTACTGCTTCAAAGCAATAGGAACTGATAGGGTTATTTACCATAGATATCAAACAGAACCAGATCGGAACGTTATAAAAATGCTAGCCGTTCTTCTAGTGCAAATCTCTAATCTGAGAAATATTGAGCAGCACACCAAAAAAAAAGTATGAAAAGAAAAATCTTAAGTGCTGAGATTTAGAAGCGTAATAACGTCAAAAGCTACAGGCACTAGATTCTTCATCAAATCAACGAAATAAAATCAATTGGGAATAAAAAGAAAATCACTTCACTTTAGTGGTTTTGAGGCAAACGGCCATGGTACCAAAATACTGAATATTAAATCCTTCACTTGGCCATCGTTACAGCCTTCATTTCACGGGCTTACGCTAAGAATCACTGAGGAAACAAAACAAAGAGGAGAAAAGATAAAACAAAGTGAAAGGAGGGGTCATTTTGTTCCCCAACGCATGGCATGAAGAGAACGAGGCCCATCGTCCTCTACCTGAGACACAGAACCGGGTTAAAACACTGGACTTTTCAAGAGACAACAATCCTCTTCCATTCTCCCGGTGTCACCGGTGGACTGAAGGCAGCGCGGGCCGAGGCTTCCGTCTCCAATAAACCTCCATGTTCCACGGTCGGCAGAACGACTGCGTGTGTGTGTGTGTGTGTGTGTGTGCGATTTCACCTTCGTCCGAATGTATGAAAATATACTGTGTGTAAAGGAACGGTACGTTGTGTCTGATTTATATTTGGTTGCGTGCTGCAGTCACGCACCGAAAAATAGCCGTTCTACAACCTCGGCTATCTTCACAACATGCTACAGAGCGGGACATTGTCTCCAGCAGGACATATTGTCTCTTGATTTCCAGACAGAGAGACAAAGAGATCTCTGCCTACTTCTGGTGAAATCTAAATTCAGGGCTAAAACTACGTAGGAACAGTTTATAAATGTCAGAAGATATCAGCGTCACGGAAAACAAAAAAAGTTCAGGGCAGTCCTTCATAATGGGATGGTATGGGGATTGTTTTTCCAAAGCAGTGGGCGATAGGATTGTTGTTACCGCTGGTTTGCTTCGCTGCTCAAGCCCATAAATCCAACTTAGATTTCCCCCAGACTCATCAGTGTGTGTGAGGTTAAGGGAGACTATGCCGGCCCCGCAGCCAAGCATGAGTCGGGCCTTTAAAAGCCTGTGGAGTGGACGCTGGGAATGGGGTAGAACTTGGAGATGCGGCTCTGGCTGGAAGGGTTAAGGCACTCGGACTCTCCGGTCATCTTAAAGAAGACCTCCTGCTCCTGCAGCTTCCTGGCAAACTCCTCCTCCAAGGCCTGGAGAGAATGGAGAGAAATAAAATAAAAATAAAACATTCACAAACAATTTTTTTAAATCAATGCTTTCTTTCATGGATTGTGATGGTGCTTCTTATGGTTTTGTTTTTTGTCTTAACGTGTTGACTCTAGAGCCGGTGAAAGAGAGAGTTACACAACTGAGAATATCAATGTGATGTTTGTGCAAACATAACAGAAGAGGGGAAAGCTACTTGTCAGAAAGGCCATCAGCGACACCTAGTGGCCTGATATGGTATTTGCCTACAGGCAGAATGTTTGACACACACATGGCCAGGCAGTCAGACATCCCTTTCACTCTGTGCGCTCATGAAACAAAGTGAGTACATTATTATTTTAGGTCCTAGGTGTTGTTTAGTAGTTCAGTTATATCCCAAACTCTGGTATTTTACATTGTGTGACTTTATTGTTTGTTTATTGGTAACACATGTTCATTTGACTAGTGCTGCTGGCTTTAGCTCCCCACTGAATGTAGTTAGCTTGTACTCTTTCTGGTGTACCTTCTTCCTGGTTAAATAACAGTGATGTTAGTACTAGTGTGGTTAAATAACAGTGATGTTAGTACTAGTGTGGTTAAATAACAGTGATGTTAGTACAAGTGTGGTTAAATAATATGTGGTTGGTGGTGTACTGTGCCTTCTTCCTGGTTAAGTAACAGTGATGTAGTACTAGCGTGGTTAAATAATGTGTGGTTGCCAGGTTGGTGGTGTACTGTGCCTTCTTCCTGGTTAAATAACAGTGATGTAGTACTAGCGTGGTTAAATAATGTGTGGTTGCCAGGTTGGTGGTGTACTGTGCCTTCTTCCTGGTTAAGTAACAGTGATGTAGTACTAGCGTGGTTAAATAATGTGTGGTTGCCAGGTTGGTGGTGTACTGTGCCTTCTTCCTGGTTAAATAACAGTGATGTAGTACTAGCGTGGTTAAATAATGTGTGGTTGCCAGGTTGGTGGTGTACTGTGCCTTCTTCCTGGTTAAATAACAGGTTAAATAACAGTGATGTAGTACTAGCGTGGTTAAATAATGTGTGGTTGCCAGGTTGGTGGTGTACTGTGCCTTCTTCCTGGTTAAATAACAGGTTAAATAACAGTGATGTAGTACTAGCGTGGTTAAATAATGTGTGGTTGCCAGGTTGGTGGTGTACTGTACCTTCTTCCTGGTTAAATAACAGGTTAAATAACAGTGATGTAGTACTAGCATGGTTAAATAATGTGTGGTTGCCAGGTTGGTGGTGTACTGTGCCTTCTTCCTGGTTAAATAACAGTGATGTAGTACTAGCGTGGTTAAATAATGTGTGGTTGCCAGGTTGGTGGTGTACTGTGCCTTCTTCCTGGTTAAATAACAGGTTAAATAACAGTGATGTAGTACTAGCGTGGGTAAATAATGTGTGGTTGCCAGGTTGGTGGTGTACTGTGCCTTCTTCCTGGTTAAATAACAGGTTAAATAACAGTGATGTAGTACTAGCATGGTTAAATAATGTGTGGTTGCCAGGTTGGTGGTGTACTGTGCCTTCTTCCTGGTTAAATAACAGGTTAAATAACAGTGATGTAGTACTAGCGTGGTTAAATAATGTGTGGTTGCCAGGTTGGTGGTGTACTGTGCCTTCTTCCTGGTTAAATAACAGGTTAAATAATGTGTGGTTGCCAGGTTGGTGGTGTACTGTACCTTCTTCCTGGGCCGGAGCTTCTCTCTCCACTCCTTCAGCTCCGCACTGTGCTCCTCGTCCAGTTCCTTCAGCTTCTGAGTCTCGTGTTCGATCAGCAGGTGGCACTTCTCGTTCTGAAACACATGCAGTATGTTGGTATAATCACTACTGGACTGTGTGTGTGTGTGTGTGTGTGTGTGTGTGTGTGTGTGTGTGAGTGTGAGAGTGTGACTGTCCGCGCGGTGTGTACCTGTAGCTGCTGCAGCTCTCTGACGTTGGCGTCACACTGCAACTGCAGGTCTCTCATCTGGTTCTCATGTTTCTGCTGCTGGTGGAGCCTCTCGTTCTTCTGTCTCTTCTCCTCCTGGGCTGCGAACTGACCACACAGCAAACTGTTAACCACATGAACGCTGTCCGTCCTGGCCCCATTCTGGGGACAGCCAAATACGTTTGGGGGGTCCATGGCACGAAAACGTTTGAGAACCACTGATTTAGAGCAGAGGTTTCCAACCATTCCCATGTTTTCCCGACCGTCGCCAGAACAGCGGTGAAACGTTGACTCAGCCCGGTCGAATGAAAATACCAAGGATTCGTCACCGACTGTGGTTTATAAACCGCTTCGAGTCGTGTGTTACTTCTGTGTTGCGTAGCATAGCAGTGATGTCAGTGTCGAAACCTTTACCTTTACCCAACAACAACCTGTAGCCTATGAAACGTGCTAATGAAATAAAACACCACACGGTACGGGATTATTATTTCATTTTATAGTATTAGAAGATGATGTAATACCAGGTAAATTACGCACTCCGCATGTTTAACGAAAGTTTATGTCCAAAGTCATTTCTGAAAAAGGCCTAACTTTTTTTTTTTTTAATCATACTATCCTTGTTGATTGTCTAGTAGATATAGTTGATAGCCTTTTTAGGTCAATGATATAACATTATATTGTGATATAATAATATAGCAGTGGGTAGGCTACTTAGGCCAGTCAACTGTCTGACTGACCGGGTTAGGTTTTGGTACGATGATGCCCCCCCCCTCGCTCCCCGCCATGCCGTGATCATTACCAGACAGTGGCCTTGTGGTTTAGAGTGTCCGCCCTGAGACTGGGAGGTCGGGGGTTCGATCCCCGGCCGGGTCAGACCAAAGACTGTAAAAATGGGACCCAGTGCCTCCCTGCTTGGCACTCAGCATCAAAGGGTTGGATTGAGGGTCAAATCTACTAATCAAATGATTTCACTGCTGTAACGTGTGTGACAAATCGTATGACTTTGACTTTGATTATAGAAAGGTTGGGAACCCCTGGTACCTGTTTGATCTTGTGTCTCTCTCTCTCTCTCTCTCCCCCCCTCTCTCTCTCTCACCTGTTTGATCTTGTGTCTCTCTCTCTCTCTCTCTCTCTCCCCCCCCTCTCTCTCTCTCTCTCTCACCTGTTTGATCTTGTGTCTCTCTCTCTCTCTCTCTCTCCCCCCCCTCTCTCTCTCTCTCTCTCACCTGTTTGATCTTGTGTCTCTCTCTCTCTCTCTCTCTCACCTGTTTGATCTTGTCTCTCTCCTGCTCGGGGCTGAGGATGGCGGCGGTGATGCGGAGGCTCTTCTTGAACATGGCCATGCGTGTCTTGGCCTCGCTGCGTTGGATCTTGGGCAGCCTGGCTCTCTCCTGGGTCTGCTTGTTCTTCATCTCCTCCATGAGACGGTGGTTGTAGCGCTGCATCTGCTCCATCTCCTGCACACACACACACACACACACACACACACACACACACACACACACACACACACACACACACACACACACACACACACACACACACACACACACACACACACACACACACACACACACACACACACACACACACACACACACACACACACACACACACACACACACACAGAGAACACCACAGGGTTAATGTTTTTCTGGCTGGGGTGGGGACCCCCCCAGGAAATGCTTTGGCCACGTCTCACTTGTAGATCAGGTAATGGGATCACTATTTTAGCATGACATTACGAAGACAAAATAATAATACGGGGAAATGTTTCAGTTGACTGAATGTATTTATGGACGTCAAGAGATGATGCTGAAATATAAGGAATAAAGGGTTGTATACGTTTAAATATAAGGAATAAAGGGTTGTATACGTTTTATACTTCTTCCTACTCCGTTTCCAACGTGGAAAATATATTATAATGCTTTGTGGCCAGGGAGGCTTGTTTTTTGTTTTTGTTTTGTCTAATTTTAAAACCCATTCTGACCTGAGATCAGATTCATACGAGGTTCCCACTGGACACACACTGGTCTGATTAACCCATTCTGACCTGAGATCAGATTCTAAAAATGTCAGTCGTTCTTCGATTTTTCAAAAAATAGCAGACCTACAAGCTCGTATCGCGCCACTCGGTGGCGCGATATGAGCTTGTAGATCTGCTATTTTTCAATAGCTAAAGCATAACATGATGCCGACACCAAAATGGGTGCCCGTTCAGAATGGGTTAACATGTTCGAAATAAAGCTTTTCATTCATTCATACATTCTTTACAATCTTGAGTCCCACAGAAATATAACATCATTTATATTATAAATGTTATAATATAAACTATGACGCACCTTCTCGTGTCTCTTCAGCAGCTGGTGTCTCTGCATAAAGTACTGGTCTTTGAGCTGCTGCTTGAACAGCTGGTGCTTCTCCTGCAGGTGGCGCTCTTCCAGCTCCCACATGGCCGCCTCTCGCGCTGAACACAGACAGCCACAGACACAACACAAGGTCAGTTTGCTGAACACAGACGGGACAGCACGTTACAACACAACACAACACAAGGTGCAGTCACTATGACTGCTCACAAGCGCCGTTCAAGTTAACATTTGGACATAAGAGGTTTCAGCACGACAGTGACGATATACAGTGTGTCAAAGACTAGTACGGATAAGCGGTTGAAGATGGACGGATGGAAGATGTGTTCTGTATGCGACACCACTAGGACTATGTTCAGACCAGGAGACCACAATCTGATTTAATCTGATGTGTTCTGTACGCGACACCACTAGGACTATGTTCAGACCAGGAGACCACTAGGACTATGTTCAGACCAGGAGACCACTAGGACTATGTTCAGACCAGGAGACCACTAGGACTATGTTCAGACCAGGAGACCACTAGGACTATGTTCAGACCAGGAGACCACTAGGACTATGTTCAGACCAGGAGACCACTAGGACTATGTTCAGACCAGGAGACCACTAGGACTATGTTCACACCAGGAGACCACAATCTGATTTAATCTGATGTGTTCTGTATGCGACACCACTAGGACTATGTTCAGACCAGGAGACCACTAGGACTATGTTCAGACCAGGAGACCACAATCTGATTTAATCTGATGTGTTCTGTATGCGACACCACTAGGACTATGTTCAGACCAGGAGACCACAATCTGATTTAATCTGATGTGTTCTGTATGCGACAACACTAGGACTATGTTCAGACCAGGAGACCACAATCTGATTTAATCTGATGTGTTCTGTATGCGACACCACTAGGACTATGTTCAGACCAGGAGACCACAATCTGATTTAATCTGATGTGTTCTGTATGCGACACCACTAGGACTATGTTCAGACCAGGAGACCACAATCTGATTTAATCTGATGTGTTCTGTATGCGACACCACTAGGACTATGTTCAGACCAGGAGACCACTAGGACTATGTTCAGACCAGGAGACCACACTCTGATTTAATCTGATGTGTTCTGTATGCGACAACACTAGGACTATGTTCAGACCAGGAGACCACAATCTGATTTAATCTGATGTGTTCTGTATGCGACACCACTAGGACTATGTTCAGACCAGGAGACCACTAGGACTATGTTCAGACCAGGAGACCACAATCTGATTTAATCTGATGTGTTCTGTATGCGACGCCACTAGGACTATGTTCAGACCAGGAGACCACAATCTGATTTAATCTGATGTGTTCTGTATGCGACACCACTAGGACTATGTTCAGACCAGGAGACCACAATCTGATTTAATCTGATGTGTTCTGTATGCGACACCACTAGGACTATGTTCAGACCAGGAGACCTTAATCTGATTTAATCTGATGTGTTCTGTATGCGACACCACTAGGACTATGTTCAGACCAGGAGACCACAATCTGATTTAATCTGCTGTGTTCTGTATGCGACACCACTAGGACTATGTTCAGACCAGGAGACCACAATCTGATTTAATCTGTGTTCTGTATGCGACACCACTAGGACTATGTTCAGACCAGGAGACCACTAGGACTATGTTCAGACCAGGAGACCACAATCTGATTTAATCTGATGTGTTCTGTATGCGACACCACTAGGACTATGTTCAGACCAGGAGACCACTAGGACTATGTTCAGACCAGGAGACCACAATCTGATTTAATCTGATGTGTTCTGTATGCGACAACACTAGGACTATGTTCAGACCAGGAGACCACAATCTGATTTAATCTGATGTGTTCTGTATGCGACACCACTAGGACTATGTTCAGACCAGGAGACCACTAGGACTATGTTCAGACCAGGAGACCACAATCTGATTTAATCTGATGTGTTCTGTATGCGACGCCACTAGGACTATGTTCAGACCAGGAGACCACAATCTGATTTAATCTGATGTGTTCTGTATGCGACACCACTAGGACTATGTTCAGACCAGGAGACCACAATCTGATTTAATCTGATGTGTTCTGTATGCGACACCACTAGGACTATGTTCAGACCAGGAGACCTTAATCTGATTTAATCTGATGTGTTCTGTATGCGACACCACTAGGACTATGTTCAGACCAGGAGACCACAATCTGATTTAATCTGCTGTGTTCTGTATGCGACACCACTAGGACTATGTTCAGACCAGGAGACCACAATCTGATTTAATCTGATGTGTTCTGTATGCGACACCACTAGGACTATGTTCAGACCAGGAGACCACAATCTGATTTAATCTGTGTTCTGTATGCGACACCACTAGGACTATGTTCAGACCAGGAGACCACTAGGACTATGTTCAGACCAGGAGACCACAATCTGATTTAATCTGATGTGTTCTGTATGCGACAACACTAGGACTATGTTCAGACCAGGAGACCACAATCTGATTTCTGGCCTGTGTTTAGATTGG
This sequence comes from Protomyctophum parallelum, assembly GCF_964188405.1. NCBI lineage: Eukaryota > Metazoa > Chordata > Actinopteri > Myctophiformes > Myctophidae > Protomyctophum > Protomyctophum parallelum. Next base: position 5,174,780 of record NC_139702.1, on the reverse strand, counting down.
TTTTCATCAAGTCTGAATGTTTTTGCATTTCAGACTCACAGTAGAAACACATTCCTAGGTGGTTTTGAAATGCGCTTCAAATCGGATGTTTCTCAGTCTGGGCACGGAGGCACTGAAGCCGGCTTTACACTTCATGGTAAAAGATTACAGTGTGTTGTGAGCTTGTAGATCAAAGATTACAGTGTGTTGTGAGCTTGTAGATCAAAGATTACAGTGTGTTGTGAGCTTGTAGATCGGCATTTTTTTTAACCCATTCTGACCGGGCACCCATTTTGGTGTTGGTATCATGTTATGCTTTAGCTTTTGAAAAATCGAATCGAATCGAAGAGCGACTGAAATTTTTAGAATCTGATCTCAGGTCAGAATGGGTTCATCAGACCAGTGTGTGTCCAGTGGAAACCTCGTATGAATCTGATCTCAGGTCAGAATGGGCTAATTTAATGGACCCTTACGTTAAGGTTCAGTAACTCTGAGAGAGTAAAATGGAAAGATAGAAAGGGGTTAAATAAAACAAATAAATCCACGGGGCCACCAGCTAAATTATTGATATTTAAAGAACCTAATGGCCCCTTAACGGTGTCTCTAACTCAGAGAGTTATGGACTGGACCACATGCTTCCATTTATATACCCTCAAGAGATTTTACAGTGTAGATTGGGGGGTCCCAGAGAATAAAATGAAAGATAAATCTGTGGACCTATTGCAGTCGTTCCCAAACCTTTTCATGTCAAGGACCCCCAAATTGACACTCATTATCCCGCGGACCCCCATTAGAAAATATACGCCAGGGACCCCCATAAGAGAGGATTTGTACGGCTCTAGCAGTGATTCAGGGACCCCCATAAGAGAGGATTTGTACGGCTCTAGCAGTGATTCAGGGACCCCCATAAGAGAGGATTTGTACGGCTCTAGCAGTGACTCTCAACCATTTTAATTTCAAGGACCCCCAGTTTGACCCCAATTTCTATTAAAGTAAAATTAATGTTAATTTAACTCTGAGAGTGTACAAATACCCATAAGGGTCCATTTGGTTCCAAACTATCATTTAGTTGGGGTCCCCCCTGGAACTCCCTCAGGGACCCCTGGTGGTCCCCGGACCCCATTTTGGGAACCACTGGCCTATTGGCATATAAAACTGGGGAAATTAAAAAAAGCTTGAGAGCCATTGGCTCCCCCACCACTGGAAGGGAGTACAGTCAGAGATGGGCAAAATACATTGAAAATGTATTTTGATACAAAATACAAATACTGGGTCAAAAATGTATCTAAATACAAAATACAAAATACATCTTCCATCCCAGCGAAATACAAATTACAAAATACAAAAAATGTATTTCAAATACTGCCCATCTCTGATGGGCAAAATACATTGAAAATGTATTTTGATACAAAATACAAATACTGGGTCAAAAAATGTATCTAAATACAAAATACATCTCATTTCTTCCATCCCAGCGAAATACAAATTACAAAATACAAAAAAGTATTTCAAATACGTATTTCAAATACATGTATTTCAAATACTGCCCATCTCTGAGTACAGTACTGTACAGTACTGTACAGTACAGTATGCTGGTCGTGCCTATGCCAAAGCACCTCTGATGAGATGAGGCCGGTGTCTGCATTCTGCTCAAAGTGCTTTACAGGGAGCTTACCGGCCCAGCCGTGTGGATGGAGGGGCTGTTTGTGCAGCTCCAGACATATCAGACTGGGATCAAAGGCCCAGGCAGTGCTAGAGCTCTGCTGTTCAACGTTACATACTGGATTACACGTTGGTTCTCCACCTTTTTACACTTTATTTTTTTCAATAAAGTGTATTAAATGTACTCTCAACTCTCACTCTCCTCGCCTGGCTTCCGTCCCCCGAACACGGGCCAATTGTGTTCGTGTTAGACGCCCGACAAAGCCGGATTCGATCCAACAACCTCCGCGGTGGTGGGCAGGGGGACTTTATCACCTCAGCACATCTCTTTCCCTGCATTGCTCGCATTCCATCATCTCCATCCTCTCACTTTTCATGGAATACTACAAAGATATTGAAGAATTTCTCCCACCGCTTTACACCTGCAAACCTCTGTTGTGACAATAACACTGTGATTCTGGGAACCCCTCGCCCCCTACCTCTGAGGAGCCCCCCTCAAGGACCCATCGCCCCCTACCTCTGAGGAGCTGCTGCTTGTGGTTCAGACAGTCCCTCAAGGTCCCCTCGCCCCCTACCTCTGAGGAGCTGCTGCTTGTGGTTCAGACAGTCCCCCCCTCGCCCCCTACCTCTGAGGAGCTGCTGCTTGTGGTTCAGACAGTCCCTACCTCTGAGGAGCTGCTGCTTGTGGTTCAGACAGTCCCTACCTCTGAGGAGCTGCTGCTTGTGGTTCAGACAGTCCCTCCCTCGCCCCCCTACCTCTGAGGAGCTGCTGCTTGTGGTTCAGACAGTCCCTACCTCTGAGGAGCTGCTGCTTGTGGTTCAGACAGTCCCTCCCTCGCCCCCCTACCTCTGAGGAGCTGCTGCTTGTGGTTCAGACAGTCCCTACCTCTGAGGAGCTGCTGCTTGTGGTTCAGACAGTCCCTACCTCTGAGGAGCTGCTGCTTGTGGTTCAGACAGTCCCTACCTCTGAGGAGCTGCTGCTTGTGGTTCAGACAGTCCCTACCTCTGAGGAGCTGCTGCTTGTGGTAACCCCTAACCCCCTACCTCTGAGGAGCTGCTGCTTGTGGTAACCCCTAACCCCCTACCTCTGAGGAGCTGCTGCTTGTGGTAACCCCTAACCCCCTACCTCTGAGGAGCTGCTGCTTGTGGTAACCCCTAACCCCCTACCTCTGAGGAGCTGCTGCTTGTGGTAACCCCTAACCCCCTACCTCTGAGGAGCTGCTGCTTGTGGTAACCCCTAACCCCCTACCTCTGAGGAGCTGCTGCTTGTGGTAACCCTAACCCCCTACCTCTGAGGAGCTGCTGCTTGTGGTAACCCTAACCCCCTACCTCTGAGGAGCTGCTGCTTGTGGTAACCCTAACCCCCTACCTCTGAGGAGCTGCTGCTTGTGGTAACCCTAACCCCCTACCTCTGAGGAGCTGCTGCTTGTGGTAACCCTAACCCCCTACCTCTGAGGAGCTGCTGCTTGTGGTTCAGACAGTCCCTACCTCTGAGGAGCTGCTGCTTGTGGTTCAGACAGTCCCTCTCGATGGTGGCCAGCTCGTGTTTGTGCTGCTGGATGATCTTCTTCAGAGCGCTGTCCAGCTCCTGCTGCTGCTTCTGGAGAAACTCCTGCTCCTGTTGAGGAGGACAAAGAGTCAACGTGAGAACACTTACCTACTGAGGAACACTACCTACTGAGGACAAAGAGTCACTACCTACTGAGGAACCGCTCAGTGTGTCTCACAGAGTCAACGTGAGAACACTACCTACTGAGGAACCACTCAGTGTGTCTCACAGAGTCAACGTGAGAACACTACCTACTGAGGAACCTACTGAGGAACCTACTGAGGAACCTACTGAGGAACCTACTGAGGAACCGCTCAGTGTGTCTCACAGAGTCAACGTGAGAACACTACCTACTGAGGAACCTACTGAGGAACCTACTGAGGAACCTACTGAGGAACCTACTGAGGAACCGCTCAGTGTGTCTCACAGAGTCACTACCTACTGAGGAACCGCTCAGTGTGTCTCACAGAGTCAATGTGAGAACACTACCTACTGAGGAACCACTCAGTGTGTCTCACAGAGTCAGCGTGAGAACACTACCTACTGAGGAACCGCTCAGTGTGTCTCAAAGAGTCAACGTGAGAACACTACCTACTGAGGAACCGCTCAGTGAGAACACTACCTACTGAGGAACACTACCTACTGAGGAACCACTCAGTGTGTCTCAAAGAGTCAGCGTGAGAACACTACCTACTGAGGAACCGCTCAGTGTGTCTCAAAGAGTCAACGTGAGAACACTACCTACTGAGGAACCACTCAGTGTGTCTCACACACAGCAAGGAAGCTCTTAGAAGGAAGTGAAGTGGTCACGTGACTGGGCTGCGCCATGACACTTTCATGGACACTTTCACGGGAGCCAAACTACACCCGGAAGTTCGGCAGAATGCACTGGAGCCAATGAGAGCTCAGTGACCAGCTCATGAACAAACATTATTTATGAATGACTGAGACCTTTTGTAAAGTGATCGCTTCTGGAAAATAAAATAATATATATAACACGTTATTTTAGGCTGTCTTATTTTTTGATGTGCATACTACTTAATGTGATTTATTTTTTTCAAAGAGCAGAGAGCAGCCCAGGCAGAAAAACTTACTATGTGCTCTTCTATAAATACCTCAATAAAAAGAAATAGTTATTAAGTCGAAAAACAACCACTCGGAAAAAACGTGTGATATCACTTATGTCTTCTTTCATATTCCTGAACCAATTATATGACAAAGCTCGCAATCGTTCATGTATAATGTTTGTTATGAGCTGGTCCAGCCGGCTCCATTCACTGCCATGTATTCATTGCACTACCGGTGTGAGTTTGGCTCCCATGACAGTGTCCATGAAAGTGTCATGGCGCAGCCCAGTCACGTGACCACTTCACTTCCTTCTAAGAGCTTCCTTGGACACACAGGAGGAAGTAAGGGCTGTCACATAGTACACACAACAAGCACACATTTGACCATTGTCACACAAATAATTGTTTTTGGCATTGAACATTGGAACACAGTGGCAGATATGACAAATAACTTAAATATACAGTACAAAGAGAAACATAGAGAAAAAGAGGAACTGACCAGGTGCTCAACGGAGATAGCAAAACGTGACGCTGATAAAACGGTGCTCACACGGATCAAACAACGGGATCGAGACATGGATAAAAAAAGAGGATCCGGGCACTCAACGTTGAAAATGAGGAACGCCTTTATTACATTTAATATTTAATTTAAATATTAAATTAATTTAATTTAATTTAATTTAATAAAGGCATTCCTCATTTTTTTACTTGCCCGGATCCTCTCTTTTTATCTATAGATTACTGACATATTTCATATTTTTATGCTTTAACCCATTCTGACCGGGCACCCATTTTGGTGTCAGCATCATGTGGTGCTTTAGCTATTGAAAAATAGCAGATCTACAAGCGCATAGCGCGCCACCGAGTGGCGCGCTACGAGCTTGTAGGTCTGCTATTTTTGAAAAATCGAAGAACGACATTTTTTAGAATCTGATCTCAGGTCAGAATGGGTCAATCAGACCAATGTGTGTCCAGTGGAAACCTCGTATGAATCTGATCTCAGGTCAGAATGGGTTAAAGAAATGTAAAAGAAATGGCAGAAATGCTGCGCAGGCAGACACTTGCGGCACTAGACTAGGGCAGAGAGTATATCGTTAGTCAGAGCTAGCAAGATGCCATTCATTCCCCGTTTCACCAGCGTGTCCGCTAATAGTCTGCTGTCAGATATCATTGATATAACGGTGGGGGACAGAAATCCATAACAACAATAACCATTGTCCATAACCACCATCTTATTATTGACATTAACCACCATCAGTCATCGTTTTCCGCCCAGTTATTGATTTTGGACATGATGATTGCTAGAAGCTCATCATCACCAGACTTGCAGCCATCACTGTGACGCATACACGACTGCATGTCTGCTGTGATGCATATATACAGCATGTACGACTGCATGTCTGCTGTGATGCATATATACAGCATGTACGACTGCATGTCTGCTGTGATGCATATATACAGCATGTACGACTGCATGTCTACTGCGATGCATACATACAGCATGTACGACTGCATGTCTGCTGTGATGCATATATACAGCATGTACGACTGCATGTCTACTGTGATGCATATATACAGCATGTACGACTGCATGTCTACTGCGATGCATATATACAGCATGTACGACTGCATGTCTGCTGCGATGCATACATACAGCATGTACGACTGCATGTCTGCTGCGATGCATACATACAGCATGTACGACTGCATGTCTACTGCGATGCATATATACAGCATGCACGACTACATGTCTACTGCGATGCATACATACAGCATGTACGACTGCATGTCTGCTGTGATGCATACATACAGCATGTACGACTGCATGTCTGCTGTGATGCATACATACAGCATGTACGACTGCATGTCTGCTGTGATGCATACATACAGCATGTACGACTGCATGTCTGCTGTGATGCATACATACAGCATGTACGACTGCATGTCTGCTGTGATGCATACATACAGCATGTACGACTGCATGTCTGCTGTGATGCATACATACAGCATGTACGACTGCATGTCTGCTGTGATGCATACATACAGCATGTACGACTGCATGTCTGCTGTGATGCATACATACAGCATGTACGACTGCATGTCTGCTGTGATGCATACATACAGCATGTACGACTGCATGTCTGCTGTGATGCATACATACAGCATGTACGACTGCATGTCTGCTGTGATGCATATATACAGCATGTACGACTGCATGTCTGCTGTGATGCATACATACAGCATGCACGACTGCATGTCTGCTGTGATGCATATATACAGCATGTACGACTGCATGTCTGCTGTGATGCATACATACAGCATGTACGACTGCATGTCTGCTGTGATGCATACATACAGCATGTACGACTGCATGTCTGCTGTGATGCATACATACAGCATGTACGACTGCATGTCTGCTGTGATGCATACATACAGCATGTACGACTGCATGTCTGCTGTGATGCATATATACAGCATGTACGACTGCATGTCTGCTGTGATGCATACATACAGCATGTACGACTGCATGTCTGCTGTGATGCATATATACAGCATGTACGACTGCATGTCTGCTGTGATGCATACATACAGCATGTACGACTGCATGTCTGCTGTGATGCATACATACAGCATGCACGACTGCATGTCTGCTGCGATGCATACATACAGCATGTACGACTGCATGTCTGCTGCGATGCATACATACAGCATGCACGACTGCATGTCTGCTGCGATGCATACATACAGCATGCACGACTACATGACCTACTCCTACTGTGACTGTCTATGATGCATACAGCATTGCACGCACGCACGCACGACTGCATGTCTACCCCACAGCTACTGAGGCCAAGGCGCTGTGCACTGAGAGAGACAGCAGAGCAGTACACGCACACACACACACACACACACACACACACACTTCACTTACATCCTGTACGGGGGCGTTGCACACGACACAGGAAGACGACTGAACCGACTGTACCATAATGTTGGCCACTCCCTGTGGATCACAATGCATTATATCCTCCTACACAGTTACACTGCTGTTGACACCCAAATACACGCGTGCGTGCGTGCGTGCGTGCCGCGCGCTAGAGCATCAAGATGAGTTATCATGAATAGGAACTTTACAGGAAAAACAATGCCGTTTAGGGAATATGCATTCATTCCACTGTGTATAATTCACAGTCTGCAGAACATGGCATATTATGATAAGATTGTCAAGGCAAGAGGTTCATTTCCAACACGGGATGTGCAGTGCTTTTGAAATACCACTCCCTGTTCTTTTAATGAACTAAGTAAAGTAAAACCCTCCATCCTTAGTAAAAAACCCACCCGAGTTACAACTGTACTTGGATTGCCTTTTCCGTCTGCACCAAATCTCTTCACCAAGAATAGCCGATCTACAAGCTCACAGTGGGCTTGTAGATCAGGCTATTTTGGGCAAACGTTCCCACCAGAATAGGCGTGCCGGGTTCAAGTGGATTTTTATAAGACGGTGATTAAAGTTCAAGCTCCTCTTCATTGTCATTCCTAACTTTACATCAAGAGATTCACAGCAGAACCAAATTAGCCCTACGCTAAGTCCCTCCCCAACCCGTCCAATAGGCGCGTTAGCAGCGAAGAGACTGCTGTCCTTCTCACCCATTGAGATGCATGTTAAATGAGGGGATTTCTCCATATAAATAATGGATCATTTCAGAAGCAAAACCTTCAAAATGTCTTAGAAATACGAGGAAATGACAGAGGGAGAAATCAACTTTTAACGACCGCCTGACAGATGTTTTCATGTTGCACAATTATGTAATTGGCTGCTACCTCCCCCCCCCACCCCATCTCAAAATATGTAGTTTCAGGTACCCCCCCCCCCCCCCCCCCCCAGAAGCAAATATTTGACTTTAAAATGTTCGCTTTTAATATAAGACACATCTTTTGTGAATATTTTTGAATAGCCAAAGTATAAAACAATGGTTAAAAGTGGCTAAGATATAGCTCAAACATAAAATGACACCGGACTATGCTTTCCCAGTGTGACAGTGGGGTTGTGAGGCCTTACCTCCTTCTTGCGGTTCTTGAGCATGTTCTGGTACTTGGAGAGCTCCTTGTCCTGCTCGGCCTTGATGCGCTTGGCCTCGTCCCTCAGCCGGTTGGTGTGCTCCTGCTCCAGACGCTCGATGGTCTGTTTCTGCTGCCGCTCCAGGTTCTCCACCTCCTGGTCATACTGGCGCTTCTTACTCTGAGGAGGAGGAGAGAAGCAGTGTTTAATATCACCTCCTGGGTGTACTATGCTTCTTACTCTGAGGAGGAGGAGAGAAGCAGTGTTTAATATCACCTCCTGGGTGTACTATGCTTCTTACTCTGAGGAGGAGGAGAGAAGCAGTGTTTAATATCACCTCCTGGTCATACTGGCGCTTCTTACTCTGAGGAGGAGGAGAGAAGCAGTGTTTAATATCACCTCCTGGTCATACTGGCGCTTCTTACTCTGAGGAGGAGGAGAGAAGCAGTGTTTAATATCACCTCCTGGTCATACTGGTGCTTCTTACTCTGAGGAGGAGGAGAGAAGCAGTGTTTAATATCACCTCCTGGTCATTCTGGTGCTTCTTACTCTGAGGAGGAGAGAAGCAGTGTTTAATATCACCTCCTGGGTGTACTATGCTTCTTACTCTGAGATATGAGGAGGAGGAGCAGCCTTTTATATCGTGGGCTGTCCCCGGCCTATTTGATCATACTACAGCGTCACACAAAAGCATCAAAAGTAGCAGATCTACAAGCTTTGAAAAGCGCTCTGCGCTGTGTTTTGAGCTTGTATATCTGCTATTTTTAAATAGCCAAAAGTATCAAATATTATGGTTAAATTGATTGAGATTGTGATGCTATAATTATTATTAACAGATTTCACCCCACATTGAGAACCAACACCCTTCCTAAGCCAGCCAGCAGGTGTCAGCAGTGACCTGGGACATCATGGGTGTAACCAGAAAGTGGAGAGAAAGAAAGTGTCTTTCACAAAATGTCGATTGTGTTTCGAATTGAAACGTGATGGAATTGTGACATGATTTAAATGATGTGCCAACTGGTTAATGGAATATATATATATATAGGTTATAATGAAAATATATAGAATATAAAGGCCCTGTTATCACAGACTGGAATTTGGATATAACAAATGGCAAAAGCAGCACATCTACAAGCTCAAAACGTCTCGCGTTTATTTACAAAAATAAAGTAAAAAACACGCAAAAGGTTAGAATAGTTAGAACAGCGACGATATGGTACAAAATGTGACTCCTAACCAACTCCTATAGTGAAAGTGTGTGTGTGCGAGACGAGTGCGTGCGTGCGTGCGTGCACGCGCGTCTCTCTGTATCGACACACAATGGAAAGGGAATGACTTGCGTGTGTTTACATTCCAGAGTGCAACAGCTTTTCTTTGGCAAAAACAGCCTTACGGTAAAACTCTTAACTTTGACTGACGCTGAGATTTACATTTCACTGCAGGGCAGAACTCGGTCACGGGGGGGGGGGCACACCGATGTGAGAGCCACAGGGGGGCTCAGGGGGGCTTATGGAAGCTGAGAGGTGAGGAGGCACGTAGCAGAGGGCCATGCCAGGGCTTACTTAGGCTGGCATTGAGGTGAGGAGGCACGTAGCAGAGGGCCATGCCAGGGCTTAATTAGGCTGGCATTGAGGTGAGGAGGCACGTAGCAGAGGGCCATGCCAGGGCTTACTTAGGCTGGCATTGACTGGTGGGAGTCAAAGAAACTCAACAAAAGGTCATTCCAGGGGGTGCCCTGCCTAAATGATTATAGTTAGGAACCAAATGGGACCTTTTACTGGGTCTGTAACTCTGAGTGTGTATGTGTAACGGGTCCATTTGGTTCCATTTGTACACACTCAAGAGTGTAATTAATTCACCATTACCAGCACTGAAGAGCAATTCTTCAGTGGAGGAGAAAAACAACACGAATGCAGGAGGTGATGTGTTGGAAGTTTTCGGGCATAACTACACATTCTACAATCACAGATGTCAGAGTGCAGAGTGCACACACACACACACACAGTGCTGAAACAACAAGAAAAACAACCAAAGATAGCGTCCATTGGCAGTAACCTCGCGTCACCAGACTTTCCACTCTCACCTCGGAGTGACATTGGCTCACCCCTGGCTCACCCCTGGCTCACCCCTGGGCATGCACATTTCTGTGTCCAAAATCACACCAACCACAGCAAGCCTTTTAAATGCTCCCCCGTTAGCAAGCCGGCATAACCCGTTTTCACCTACCGGGCCGGAGTTGCGTCCACCCCGCCCGCTCGCGATGCTAATTGGCCGAGTCAACATTTTAATCCACGCGACGCGCCTGCGAGTTAAAAGGGATTTCCAACCTAAATCCCATTTGTTCTGATGTGAGCAGAGCTTATATATAATAGTGTGGGAAAAACAATACCCTAGAGGCAAATTCCAACACTCAAATGTCTCCTTCGCCCTTCCTTGTGCTCGACCTCCATTACAGCCTTACAGTATGTTAATAAGTAGAAGATCTATTTGGAAAAAACACAAATCTTCTATGGGGGGGGGGGGGGTCCGTAGCGGAACATATTTTCAGATGGAGGGTCCGCGACCAATTACATATTAAAGGGATTGTGACATTAAAAAAAAAGAATTCTGAGCTCAATTGCACCCCAAAAAACCCTGAACTTTTAACATTCAGTAGATTTTCTGTGGTCTGGGTTTTTCTGGCTCAAACAACTGCTCTTCTTTTCGTGCTGTTTGTGACGTAAGAGCCAGCAAATCCCATATACGTCAATGGGATTTGCCAGCAGATGTCACTGTTTTAATTGCAGCTCAAAAGGCTTCCAACCCCCAGAGAAAACTCCAGGCCACAGAATGTTCAAAGTTCAGGTTTTTTGGGTGTAATTGAGGTCATAAAACCTAAATGAAGATAAAAAAAAAAAAAAAAATGAATTAATGTCACGAAACTTTTAACCCATTAAAACCAGGAGAGTGTCCTTTCGAGATTTTAGCGTTGGCTATTCAAAAATGGCAGATGTACAACAAGCTCACAGCACGTCACTTCGTGCCATGGTACAAAAAACTAATAACACAGAAATGTTGTTGGAAACACTCCAATAAATTAAATAATAAGTAGGTCGGGAGTGGCTTATTGTCGTCCAGTAACACACGGGAGTCTGTCCCCGTTACAATGCTTCTGAGAGGAGTCTGTCCCCGTTACAATGCTTCTTTTTTTTCTAATATATTTTTTATCCCACGATTTTGTAACCCATTTTTCACCCCTGTGTCAATCATCTAATGTGATCCTGGGCTCTACACACCCTCCACCAACCTGGGGAGAGCAACGGACTTAACTCATGCTTCTCGTTCCCGTTACAATGCTTCTGTGAGGAGTCTGTCCCCGTTACAATGCTTCTGAGAGGAGTCTGTCCCCGTTACAACGCTTCTGAGAGGTTCCTGGAACAACATATTTTCGGATGGGGGGCCAATTACATATCATTTTTTAAATATTGAGCACCACTGATACAGAAACATGAGGTTTTTCAGAAAATGATCATAATTTAGAAGAATGTCAGGCCTAAATAGGTCACTTTCCACCAGTGTGTGAACTGACCGTGGTCTCCTGCTCAAAGCGCCTGTAGATGTGTGAACTGACCGTGGTCTCCTGCTCAAAGCGCCTGTAGATGTGTGAACTGACCGTGGTCTCCTGCTCAAAGCGCCTGTAGATGTGCTCCTTCTGCTGCTGAAGCTTGTTGCTGAGCTGCTGCTGGGCTCTCTGCTCCTCCTTCTGCAGGAGACGCAGCTCCCTCAGCTCCTGGCGCCTGGGGGGGGGAGGAGGAGGAGGAGGAGGAGGAGGAGGAGGAGGAGGAGGAGGACACGGAGAGAAGAGAGAGAGAGAAAGGAGCCGTTATGGAGAGATCGGTACAGTGTTCATTTTGACGTCGAATTTTGATTTTGGTTTTCTTATGCGACCACACGTGGTTCGTGGTCCCCAAGTTTCACCACCCTATAGTGGAGAGTGATGAAATAAGTGACCTACTTTATACTTGGTTGTATGCCACTGAGGACTATAACCCATTTTGGGCGGGAACCTTTTGGTGTTTTAAACATTATGTTATAATTTAGCTATTGAAAAATAGCAGGTCTGCTATTTTTGAAAAATCATTAACATGTGGTGCAAAGGTTTGAATATTATATACTCTTTCAGAGCGAACGTTTTTAACTCAAATCTTTGCTTCTGGGAGGTGGTCCCTGAAACAACACATTTTCAGATGGGGGTCAGCGGCCAATTTCATATATTTTTGGGGGTCCTTAATATTGAGAACCACCGATATAGAAACATGAGGTTTTTCAGAAACAAAATACATTTAAAAAAATACATTTTTCAAATTTCGACGTCATGCCTAAATGGGATAACAAGCCGAGCCTATGGGTAAAAGAGTGCTGCTGCTGGTGGTATTATTTATTAACCTGAGGTATCTCATCTCCTCGTTCTTGGTGTCGTTGTCGGTGATGATCTTTGACGTGGTCACGCTGACCTCCACTCCGTCCACCATGAACCTACGCGTCTTCTTCAGCGTCTTCTTCTGACGCTTGATGTCCTGAGAAAGAAAGCGAAAAGAATGGCAGCCTCTCCGTGAGCGACAGTTTGCAGTTCAGTCTTAAAACTCCACACGCCGTTTAGTGGAGTCCCTCAGGAATAGCGGACCGACAACAAATATCCACCTGTTGGTGGCTCTATAACATGTGAAAAGGGTGGGATATATTCCTCTCCCATTCATGATCAAACAGGACCGGACTGGTGTGTGTGAACAGCCAAAGCACTAACGGATGCCTGATCTCCTCACATACACCACATCTACAGTGTCTACACCACATCTACAGCGTCTACACCACATCTACAGAGTCTACACCACATCTACAGCGTCTACACCACATCTACATCACATCTACATCAAATCTACACAACATTCTACATCACATCTACATTACATCTACACCACATCTACACCACATCTACACCTCATCTTCATCACATCTACACCACATCTACACCACATCTACATCACATCTACACCACATTCTACACCACATCTACATCACATCTACACCACATCTACATTACATCTACACCACATTCTACATCACATCTACACCACATCTACATCACATCTACACCACATCTACATTACATCTACACCACATTCTACATCACATCTACACCACATCTACATCACATCTACACCACATTCTACACCACATTCTACACCACATTCTACACCACATCTACATCACATCTACACCACATTCTACACTACATCTACACCTCATCTACATTACATCTACACCACATTCTACATCACATCTACACCACATCTACATTACATCTACACCACATTCTACATCACATCTACATTACATCTACACCACATCTACACCACATTCTACACCACACCGCTCAGTTGTGAGCTAGGGTTCATGTATGGATGGAGTCCCACCTGTGATCGTGCTGGCCTACATGACTTCAAATCGATGTTAGCACAAGTGATGAGACTTTCTGGGCATTTCTCCCTGATGCACCTCCGACGCCATGGTGCTGGCTGCAGGTTAAGTGGTTAATCAGACTAATCGATTATATTTGATTATAAAAATAAATTATCTATTACAATGTGTCAATTTGTTTATATATGAGATATTTAAAAAACAATAAATATGGTCCTAAATATCGGTTTTGCCATATTTTGGGTAAGTTTCCCAGGCCTTACCTGTGAGGAAACAGATCCTGGCTCTTTGGTTTTGGAGAGGAAGCTGGATATGGAGAGGTTCAGGTCTATGCTGCTGTTATCAGCTGAACCGGTGCCAGAGTCTGAGTCCTTCTCTCTGTTGTTGTTGGCCTGCTCTGAAACATCTCTCTGCTTGTCTCCGCCGGGTAACGTCAGGGTCACCTTCAGACCCTTGTAGGGGTCCTCCTCCTCCTCCTCCACCACCACCGGGCTGGGCTCTTCCACCACCTCAACCCTTTCTTCCACAGGAGCTGCAGCGCCGTCCGCAGTCCCAGTGGTGGCTTTTCCTCCTTGTTCATCAGCTGTGACGTCGGCTCTGTCCACCGCTTTCTCGTTGTGGTTGGTTATCTCCAGCTGTTCCATCTCCTGAGCCGGTGCTTCGGGCTCAGGCTTTAAGGTCTCCGCCGGTTCGGTCGGCGTTATGTCCATCGCGTCCGACTCTGCGATCTTCTCCTCCGGCGGTGTCTGTTCTATGATCTCTGCGTCCTCCACGGCCGTTCTCTGCGTCTCTTCTCGCTGTGGTTGGACCGGCGGAGCACCGGGTTCTTGGACCGTGGAGCTGGAGTCCACAACGTGGTTGGACACGGGGAGCTCCAGGGTGGGCTTGGTGGGCGGCGCTGGCTCAGCCTTCTCCAGGACAGGCTCCAGAAGGGAAGGAGACAAGGGGACCTTCTCCTCCTCTGAGCTGGCTACGCTGACGTCCGACGGGGCGCGTTTATGGCCCTGGAGCAGGGCAAGGAAAACGGAGAGGGACAAGGGAAAAAAGAATAATTCGTTACATAAAACCTGATGTTACTACTGTACGTAATAAACGACTTAGGGCAGAATGGCGGCTGGGACAGCATTGCATTGCTTACACCCCAGGAAATTGGGGACCCCCAGGGGTCCTTGCAAGGGAATCCGGGGGTCCCCAAGCTAAATTATGTAAGGATTATGCCTTGATTGTAGAAGACTTTCTCCTATAATCCAAACCCTAGAAAAACTAAAACCTTTTAATCAGACGTGTTAACTGATAGGATATTGCTTATTATATTGGTTGGATGACAAAAGACAGTTAAAATAGCTGATCTACAAGCTCACCAGTCGTGTCTCTGTGTCTTCCTCCTCCTCTTCCTCCTTGTGGTCTAAGATCTCCTCCGTGAACACCTCGGCTTTGGCTTCAGCTATCAGCTCCCTCACAGGCTTACTGTCTGTCACACTGGAGACGAACGAATGCTGCATACAGGACACACACACACACACACACACACACACACACACACACACACACACACTTAACATATTTATTCGCATTCACATTTTACAAGAAATTTCTTGAACACAAACAATAGTGGATGCGCAAGCTTGAAAAAACTCTACAAGTGCTTCAGGATACAGATCACGGGTACAGAAAGCATCGCCTTCGGCGACTGCCAATCATTGCAGACACTGAACAGAATTTTGCAGATGCCTTAGCTCTCGGCTTGGGCATGCCTGCAATCTGCAGGCCCCTGCACGACTGATTTACACACACACACACACACACACACACACACACACACACACACACACACACACACACACACACACGCACACGCACACACGAGCAATACAATTACACTTCATAAGACTGTTAGGTTTCAATAATTCATGGTCACTTACGATAAACGACAACAAAGAAAAATATACAATATGTACTAGTGGACACAGAACAAGAAATGCTCACATCTGTAAATTGTATGTCACCTCCAAGCTCTCCTAACAGAAGTCCCTCTCATATCTTTATATATACCTCTCTCTGCCAAGCTAGGCCCAGGCGTCAAAGGAACCATCGGTGTGACAAAGGAACCAGAGGTGTGACATGGCCTTTTACATAGAGCTTGATCAAACGGTTGATTCAATCAAAGGCAGGTCTTCAGGGAAAGTGGTTTATGGTGCCTTTTAACAAAAGGAGCTAACGCCTTCTAATTGATTACAGATAGAATGGAATGATCATATAATAATAGCACCCATGCAATCATAAATGATGAATCAATCATAACAAAGCCTATCAGCATTCAGAACTGATGACTTTAGAAGAAATGCCTTTTTTCTGATGCTTTTAACACTTGAAGGTGCAATCCAGAACCTATTTTAATGAATAGAATAGGTTGAGCATGTTAACCCATTTGGGCGGGAACCCCTTTTGGTGTTAGCACTATGTTATGCTTTAGCTATTGAAAAATAGCAGATCTACAAGCTCATAGCAACAAGCTTGTAGGTCTGCTATTTTTGAAAAATCGAAGAACGACTGACATAGAAACATGGCTTTTTCAGAAAACTGGTCAGGATGTAGAAGACATTTTTAGAATCTGATCTCAGGTCAGATTGGGTTAATACAATAGGACTAATTCAGTAGAGCTGCAGTGGTTGGAGGTAGGTCTCCATGCTCTTCCATTCATTCAGACAGTGGTTGGAGGTAGGTCTCCATGCTCTTCCATTCATTCAGACAGTGGTTGGAGGTAGGTCTCCATGCTCTTCCATTCATTCAGACAGTGGTTGGAGGTAGGTCTCCATGCTCTTCCATTCATTCAGACAGTGGTTGGAGGTAGGTCTCCATGCTCTAAACCTAGGGCAGAGGTTCTCAACCAGTGGTCCGCGGACCACCAGGTGGTCCCCCAGCTAAATGATTGGTTGGTAACATAGACTGTAAGAAATATGGACAAAGCGTTCCCCGGGTCTAACATGGACGTAAAATGAAGCCTGTTATTCCTGCACTGTAAGTCGCCATCTTTCTAGATCCGTTTTGGCCCAGCTGGCCATTGGCTGGCTCCGTTTTGGCCCAGCTGGCCATTGGCTGGCCCAGACAACGAGGCGGGACTTCCCCCCTTCTTCTCCGTTGGTTTTTATTTTGACTCGAGTGGGTGGGGGATCCCGATCATAGACTGTAACGGTAGCCACGCCCCTCAGAACATACGCAACTTTATGGTAATTTTTTTAATTAATGGGACCATAATTTTCCAAAAATAATATTATGACATTAGAAATGAGACTTTAAACTAGTGACTGGAAGCAGAAAGTATTCATGACCATGTTTATTAAGGTAATACAGTCTAGGTGAAGTTGGGCCCAAATACATGGACTTCTATGGGGCTATGGGTTTTTCTGGGTCCAGTGACAGCCACAACAGGCCATTATATGAACTACGATTTCCTTAGTGGCTTGACAAAATATCTGTCTGACTGCCCCCCTGGTTGGTAACTAAATGGACCCTTATGCTGTACTCTTGAGAGCGTGACATTAATTAATGCCCTACTTGATCAGATACTACAGTGTCACATTAATTAATGCCCTACTTGATCAGATACTACAGCGTCACATTAATTAATGCCCTACTTGATCAGATACTACAGTGTCACATTAATTAATGCCCTACTTGATCAGATACTACAGCGTCACATTAATTAATGTCCTACTTGATCAGATACTACAGCGTCACATTAATTAATGTCCTACTTGATCAGATACTACAGTGTCACATTAATTAATGCCCTACTTGATCAGATACTACAGTGTCACATTAATTAATGCCCTACTTGATCAGATACTACAGTGTCACATTAATTAATGCCCTACTTGATCAGATACTACAGTGTCACATTAATTAATGCCCTACTTGACCAGATACTACAGCGTGACATTAATTAATGCCCTACTTGATCAGATACTACAGCGTGACATTAATTAATGCCCTACTTGATCAGATACTACAGCGTCACATTAATTAATGCCCTACTTGATCAGATACTACAGCGTGACATTAATTAATGCCCTACTTGATCAGATACTACAGTGTCACATTAATTAATGCCCTACTTGATCAGATACTACAGCGTGACATTAATTAATGCCCTACCTGATCAGATACTACAGCGTCACATTAATTAATGCCCTACTTGATCAGATACTACAGCGTCACATTAATTAATGCCCTACTTGATCAGATACTACAGTGTCACATTAATTAATGCCCTACTTGATCAGATACTACAGCGTCACATTAATTAATGCCCTACTTGATCAGATACTACAGCGTCACATTAATGAATGCCCTACTTGATCAGATACTACAGTGTCACATTAATGAATGCCCTACTTGATCAGATACTACAGTGTCACATTAATTAATGCCCTACTTGATCAGATACTACAGCGTGACATTAATTAATGCCCTACTTGATCAGACACTACAGTGTGACATTAATTAATGCCCTACTTGATCAGATACTACAGCGTCACATTAATGAATGCCCTACTTGATCAGATACTACAGTGTCACATTAATTAATGCCCTACTTGATCAGATACTACAGTGTCACATTAATTAATGCCCTACTTGATCAGATACTACAGTGTCACATTAATTAATGCCCTACTTGATCAGATACTACAGTGTCACATTAATTAATGCCCTACTTGATCAGATACTACAGCGTCACATTAATTAATGCCCTACTTGATCAGATACTACAGCGTCACATTAATTAATGCCCTACTTGATCAGATACTACAGTGTCACATTAATTAATGTCCTACTTGATCAGATACCACAGCGTCACATTAATTAATGCCCTACTTGATCAGATACTACAGTGTCACATTAATTAATGCCCTACCTGATCAGATACTACAGCGTGACATTAATTAATGCCCTACTTGATCAGATACTACAGCGTCACATTAATTAATGCCCTACTTGATCAGATACTACAGTGTCACATTAATTAATGCCCTACTTGATCAGACACTACAGTGTCACATTAATTAATGCCCTACTTGATCAGATACCACAGCGTCACATTAATTAATGCCCTACTTGATCAGATACTACAGCGTCACATTAATTAATGCCCTACTTGATCAGATACTACAGTGTCACATTAATTAATGCCCTACTTGATCAGATACTACAGTGTCACATTAATTAATGCCCTACTTGATCAGATACTACAGCGTGACATTAATTAATGCCCTACTTGATCAGATACTACAGCGTGACATTAATTAATGCCCTACTTGATCAGATACTACAGCGTCACATTAATTAATGCCCTACTTGATCAGATACTACAGCGTCACATTAATTAATGCCCTACTTGATCAGATACTACAGCGTCACATTAATTAATGCCCTACTTGATCAGATACTACAGTGTCACATTAATGAATGCCCTACTTGATCAGATACTACAGCGTCACATTAATTAATGCCCTACTTGATCAGATACTACAGCGTCACATTAATTAATGTCCTACTTGATCAGATACTACAGCGTCACATTAATTAATGCCCTACTTGATCAGATACTACAGTGTCACATTAATTAATGCCCTACTTGATCAGATACTACAGCGTGACATTAATTAATGCCCTACTTGATCAGATACCACAGCGTCACATTAATTAATGCCCTACTTGATCAGATACTACAGTGTCACATTAATTAATGCCCTACTTGATCAGATACTACAGCGTCACATTAATTAATGCCCTACTTGATCAGACACTACAGTGTCACATTAATTAATGTCCTACTTGATCAGATACTACAGTGTCACATTAATTAATGTCCTACTTGATCAGATACTACAGCGTCACATTAATTAATGCCCTACTTGATCAGATACTACAGTGTCACATTAATTAATGCCCTACTTGATCAGATACTACAGCGTGACATTAATTAATGCCCTACTTGATCAGATACCACAGCGTCACATTAATTAATGCCCTACTTGATCAGATACTACAGCGTCACATTAATTAATGCCCTACTTGATCAGATACTACAGCGTCACATTAATTAATGCCCTACTTGATCAGATACTACAGCGTCACATTAATTAATGCCCTACTTGATCAGATACTACAGTGTCACATTAATTAATGCCCTACTTGATCAGATACTACAGTGTCACATTAATTAATGCCCTACTTGATCAGACACTACAGTGTGACATTAATTAATGCCCTACTTGATCAGATACTACAGTGTCACATTAATTAATGCCCTACTTGATCAGACACTACAGTGTGACATTAATTAATGCCCTACTTGATCAGATACTACAGCGTCACATTAATTAATGCCCTACTTGATCAGATACTACAGCGTCACATTAATTAATGCCCTACTTGATCAGATACTACAGTGTCACATTAATTAATGCCCTACTTGATCAGATACTACAGTGTCACATTAATTAATGCCCTACTTGATCAGATACTACAGTGTCACATTAATTAATGCCCTACTTGATCAGACACTACAGTGTCACATTAATTAATGCCCTACTTGATCAGATACTACAGCATCACATTAATTAATGCCCTACTTGATCAGATACTACAGCGTGACATTAATTAATGCCCTACTTGATCAGATACTACAGCGTGACATTAATTAATGCCCTACTTGATCAGATACTACAGTGTCACATTAATGAATGCCCTACTTGATCAGATACTACAGTGTCACATTAATGAATGCCCTACTTGATCAGATACTACAGCGTCACATTAATGAATGCCCTACTTGATCAGATACTACAGTGTCACATTAATGAATGCCCTACTTGATCAGATACTACAGTGTCACATTAATTAATGCCCTACTTGATCAGATACTACAGTGTCACATTAATTAATGCCCTACTTGATCAGATACTACAGCGTCACATTAATGAATGCCCTACTTGATCAGATACTACAGCGTCACATTAATGAATGCCCTACTTGATCAGATACTACAGTGTCACATTAATTAATGCCCTACTTGATCAGATACTACAGCGTCACATTAATTAATGCCCTACTTGATCAGATACTAGTGTCACATTAATTAATGCCCTACTTGATCAGATACTTCAGCGTCACATTAATTAATGCCCTACTTGATCAGATACTACAGTGTCACATTAATTAATGCCCTACTTGATCAGATACTACAGTGTCACATTAATTAATGCCCTACTTGATCAGATACTACAGCGTCACATTAATGAATGCCCTACTTGATCAGATACTACAGTGTCACATTAATTAATGCCCTACTTGATCAGATACTACAGTGTCACATTAATTAATGCCCTACTTGATCAGATACTACAGTGTCACATTAATTAATGCCCTACTTGATCAGATACTACAGTGTCACATTAATTAATGCCCTACTTGATCAGATACTACAGCGTCACATTAATTAATGCCCTACTTGATCAGATACTACAGTGTCACATTAATTAATGCCCTACTTGATCAGATACTACAGCGTCACATTAATTAATGCCCTACTTGATCAGATACTACAGTGTCACATTAATTAATGCCCTACTTGATCAGATACTACAGTGTCACATTAATTAATGCCCTACTTGATCAGACACTACAGTGTCACATTAATTAATGCCCTACTTGATCAGATACTACAGTGTCACATTAATTAATGCCCTACGTGATCAGATACTACAGCGTCACATTAATGAATGCCCTACTTGATCAGATACTACAGTGTCACATTAAAGGTATATTCAGTGATTTCACTTAATTCAAATATCACTTATTTTTTTGTTTTGTTGTGATAATCCTCCCTACTATAGAGTGTGCTGGCCATATAAGGAGTTCCTCCCTGTCCCCAGTTAACCCCTGGGGGTCAAAAAACCTTAGGTTTCGTTTTTGACTCTCTATCCTGATTGGACGAAAGGCTGGGTCCCACAGCCAAAAACGAAACCTAAGGTTTTTTGAGTGAAATCACTGAATATACCTTTAATTAATGCCCTACTTGATCAGATACTACAGCGTCACATTAATTAATGCCCTACTTGATCAGATACCACAGCGTCACATTAATTAATGCCCTACTTGATCAGATACTACAGTGTCACATTAATTAATGCCCTACTTGATCAGATACTACAGTGTGACATTAATTAATGCCCTACTTGATCAGATACCACAGCGTCACATTTATTAATGCCCTACTTGATCAGATACTACAGTGTCACATTAATTAATGCCCTACTTGATCAGATACTACAGCGTCACATTAATTAATGCCCTACTTGATCAGATACTACAGCGTCACATTAATTAATGCCCTACTTGATCAGATACTACAGTGTCACATTAATTAATGCCCTACTTGATCAGATACTACAGTGTCACATTAATTAATGCCCTACTTGATCAGATACTACAGCGTCACATTAATTAATGCCCTACTTGATCAGATACTACAGTGTCACATTAATTAATGCCCTACTTGATCAGATACTACAGTGTCACATTAATTAATGCCCTACTTGATCACATACTACAGTGTCACATTAATTAATGCCCTACTTGATCAGATACTACAGCGTCACATTAATTAATGCCCCTACTTGATCAGATACTACAGTGTCACATTAATTAATGCCCTACTTGATCAGATACTACAGCGTCACATTAATTAATGTCCTACTTGATCAGATACTACAGCGTCACATTCATTAATGCCCTACTTGATCAGATACTACAGTGTCACATTAATTAATGCCCTACTTGATCAGATACTACAGGGTCACATTAATTAATGCCCTACTTGATCAGATACTACAGTGTCACATGAAAGCATCAAAAGCAGGAGGTCTTGAAACACTGCACTTTTGTCCCCAGAGCTTGTCGATCTTCTTCTTTTTTTCTATCGTTTTATTTGAATCGTGAAAAGTCACAGTTTGGGATATAGAGCACCGAAGTCCTGACGTAACTCGCTCATCCCTTCGATTCCCCTGGTTCGCGGAAGTAATTTCTCTATGGAGAATAACATGGGGTGATCTTAATATCGTCTACTATAAGCGTTGTGGTCCAAAAATAAACAAGCTGTCTCTGCGTTATTGTCAGGGAGGTGTCTCTGTATCGTTTGCAACAGTCAGTCACTCATATATGATACAGTCTGCTTCTAGCGAAAATCTAACTAATTCAGCAGCAGTAACATTAGCGTTTTCTCTCAGTCAGTTGATTCTTCATATCCATATGAGTGAAGCGGCCGGGGTGACATGTTTATTTTTCAAACACAGTTCTTATATGAGGCGATCTCAAATCGCCTCAATGGGGATTTCAATGCAACTAAACAAATACATGAACCTGGGGACTGACGCCCTCTACTGGAAGTGACGTCAGACTTCGGTGCTCTATAATATGAGCTTCCCTTCCCCCACCCGACAGAGACGATACAATGGCCTGATCACTAAATATTTGAGCCTATCGCAATTACATAACCGTTATATAATTTCCATGAATCTGTTTGAAAAACTGGATGAAATGAACAGAGATGACATCTCTCTCCATGGTTAATGCTACGTCGCTGTCGTACCTGTAGGAGCTGCGCCGTACTCCATCTGTTGTCCACGTTCTTATCCAGACACCTTCTCAGGAAGTCACTGAACTCTGGAGACCTGGAATGCACCAGAGGAGACGATCATTGGCAACTATTCACTGTGATCCTGGAACTGGGACGTCAAGCAGCTGTACTGTAAATGGTAAATGGTGCATTTATATAGCGCCTTTATCCAAGGCGCTTTACATAGATTGTGCATTACATTCACCCATTCATACACCGATTGCGGCGGAAGCCATGCAAGGTACCAACCAGCACATCGGGAGCAATTTGGGGTTCAGTGTCTTGCCCAAGGACACTTCGACATGTAGACAGGAGGAGCCGGGATTCGAACCGCCGACCCATGGATCATTGGACGACCTGCTCTACCTCCTGAGCCACAGTCGCCCTGTGAGTACTGTGAGTATTCTGTAGGATAAGAAACATGAAGTTTATCTACAATACCGTTTCCCTTCTTTTTTTTTTAAACAAACAAACTAAATTCCACAAATAAACTAAAACAATGTTGTGAAAATAGCGCAAAGTGACGCGTTGTGCGCTTGTAGATCTGCTATTTTCACTGGTTTGGGTCCCGGGAAAACGTCGCATGCTGTAAACGTATTGCACGTCGTAGTCCCTGACCATACATTTATTTTTCTTAATTCTTTTGTCACATTATGACACAAGCTTGTATACCTTGATTTTTTTTATATTTTAATTTTAACAACACAAATCTTGTATGGGGTCCCTGGCACAAAAACCGTGAAAAAGATTGAGAACCACTGTTTTACGGCCGGCACACACCACAGAATGTGAGCATGATGCACGAGATCCCCACATGCGCATAAATAGATCCAATTATTTTGTAAAGCCTGCATAATATGCAGCCTGCAGGGCTTGCGTTCGTTATCCGATTCTGCGCGGCTGGTGCAGCTCGTATCATTGATATTATCAATTGGATCTTTCCAAACGCAATGTACGCACGCAGTAAATTCCAGGCATACGCACACTTTGAAAAGCCTGGTGTAGTCCAGGGCTCCAGGCATACGCACACTTTGCAAAGCCTGGTGTAGTCCATGGCTCCAGGCTCAAAGCCTGGTGTAGTCCATGGCTCCAAAAGCCTGCTGTAGATCCAGGGCTCCAGGCGTGAGCACATGAACTAACGCAAACACAATAAGGGTGACATATCGTCTCTGTCGGGTGGAAACCTCATAATGTCCAAAATTGTTACTTTTCAGGATTAAAAAAAAGAAGGCAAATCGACAAGCTCAAAACACGTCGCTTCGAGCATGCAGATCTGCTACTTTTGATGCTTTTGTGTGACGCTGTACAGTATGATAGAGTATGGCAGTACACAAACGTTTAGAATATGGAGAATGGAGAAAAGAGGTTTCTGCCCCAGGTGGCAACAATATGGATATTGGCCATTTTGGAAAGAACTTGAGCCACTTCCCTATACTTACTTACTTGTGTTACTGATGATATTAATGAAGGCTCTGTTCCATTCTACGTCAAACAGAGTCAGGGGGCTGCTATTGTGTGTGTGTTGGCTCACTGGAAACACTCTGCTACACCAGGGTATCACTGGAAACACTCTGCTACACCAGGGTATCACTGGAAACACTCTGCTACACCAGGGTATCACTGGAAACACTCTGCTACACCAGGGTATCACTGGAAACACTCTGCTACACCAGGGTATCACTGGAAACACTCTGCGACACCAGGGTATCACTGGAAACACTCTGCTACACCAGGGTATCACTGGAGACACTCTGCTACACCAGGGTATCACTGGAAACACTCTGCTACACCAGGGTATCACTGGAGACACTCTGCTACACCAGGGTATCACTGGAAACACTCTGCTACACCAGGGTATCACTGGAAACACTCTGCTACACCAGGGTATCACTGGAAACACTCTGCTACACCAGGGTATCACTGGAAACACTCTGCTACACCAGGGTACCACTGGAAACACTCTGCTACACCAGGGTATCACTGGAAACACTCTGCTACATCAGGGTATCACTGGAAACACTCTGCTACACCAGGGTATCACTGGAAACACTGCTACACCAGGGTATCACTGGAAACACTCTGCTACACCAGGGTATCACTGGAAACACTCTGCTACACCAGGGTATCACTGGAAACACTCTGCTACACCAGGGTATCACTGGAAACACTCTGCTACACCAGGGTATCACTGGAAACACTCTGCTACACCAGGGTATGACTGGAGACACTCTGCTACACCAGGGCATCACTGGAAACACTCTGCTACACCAGGGTATCACTGGAAACACTCTGCTACACCAGGGTATCACTGGAAACACTCTGCTACACCAGGGTATCACTGGAAACACACTGCTACACCAGGGTATCAAAGTGTTGGCTCACTGGAAACACTCTGCTACACCAGGGTATCAAAGTGTTGGCTCACTGGAAACACTCTGCTACACCAGGGTATCAAAGTGTTGGCTCACTGGAAACACTCTGCTACACCAGGGTATCAAAGTGTTGGCTCACTGGAAACACTCTGCTACACCAGGGTATCAAAGTGTTCCAAATGGCCCCGTGCGGGTGTGTAACTCTGAGAGTCATGGGGGTCCTTAGAATTAAAAGGTTTGAGAACCACCGCCCACTACATGGAACAGAACACCTAGGGAAGAGGGCTATAAGCAAGGACTGTCTAAAGAGGACGAGACGCCAGGACCGTACGGGCGACGCCATGTTTGCTCCATGGTGCTCCATGGAAGGAGAGAAACATGCGCTGTTGAGACCCAGGAAGCTGAACGCGGAAGTGTCGGCTGCATAAAGCCCACTGCGCATGTTTCTGTCCTTTTCCATGGAGCACCATGGAGCCAACATGGCGTCGCCCGTACGGTCTTCGCGTCTCGTCCTTGCCCATAAGTAGGAAGAGTTATTCTTAGGGCCGGGACTAATTGCGATTAATTTAGATTAATTAACTACAGAAAAATGAATCGTGATTAACTACAGATAAATTAATCACACCTTTTTTCTTCACCGCGGAACGTTTCTCACTGGGCGCTTTTCTATAGTACTGAAAACTGGAAATAATAAAAAGTCACCCCATTTTGTGTGACTGACAAAAAACAGTAACAATATGAAGTAAGTACAGCTTTGTGATGTCACTGAGATGTACTTGTTACTGTTACTAATTTTTTTTCAGACCTCCAGTTCTAGGCAACACAGAATGGGGTGACTTTTTATTATTAATTCCACAACAGGTATATTAATGACAGTAAAATGTTGAAATGAGTGGTATCCTGTAGTCACTATTCATTGATACCAAAAAACATTAAAAAAAAAGGTTTCTCGCTGTTCTCGGGTTGAATATTGAGATGTGATTAAAATGCGATTAATCTAGATTAATTAATCGCAAAGCCTCTGATTAATTAGATTACATTTTTTAATCGAGTCCCAGCTCTAGTTATTCTGTGTGCATATAGAGAGGAGGATGAGGAGCTCTCACCAGCGTGAAGGCTGCATCAGGGTGGGGGGCTCAGCCTTGGCTATCTTCAGCAGCACCCTCATGGGGTTCATCTCGTGGTTGGGGGGCTCGATCTGGGCCAGCTCGATGAGCGTCACCCCCAGGGACCAGATGTCCGCCTTGTGGTCGTAGGGACGGTCCTTGGACGTCTCGCACATCACCACCTCTGGAGCCATCCTGGGGTTATTGGGGGGAAATGAACGGATGAGGAATTGAATTGAACACGTGGAACCACAATGAAAACAAGTCGTCCAACCTGGTTGTGAACTTGACGAATCGACTTGAGAAAAATCTGTGTAATCATGTGATTTAGCCATTGATGAAGAAGAGATAAACGTACGGTATAATCGATAGCATAATTTAAATGAATGCATCGTTGCAGCCCTACTATTATGAGGTAAGGGAACCCATCTAAAGCAATATTTGCAGAGAGGCGTATTGATGTTTGCTGGTTGTGAAATAAGTTGATACACACAGACTTCTACTGTAGAGACATATTTTTGTTGTGCCCTTCTCCCCAGTAGCCTCCTTGAGTTGTTGCACTTATTGTATTTTTCCATTGGTATATTAATAACCCATTTTGGGCTGGAACCCCTTTTGGTGTTTTAAGCATTATGTTATGCCTTAGCTATTGGAAATCACACCCGTGTGAACTGAGTGGTGCAACTCACCCCCCCCCCCCCCCTCCTCTCTCTCTCTCCCACTCTCTCATTAGCAGGCAACAGTGCAGCACTATCTCTCTCTCTCTGTTTCTGGCACAACAGCGCCCCTACTGGTACTAATAGTCATACTCGTGCTCACAGTCACATCGGTGGGTGGGTTAACGTCACATAGTTAGGCAGGGGGGCAGTCAGACAGATATTTTATGAAGCCACTAAGGAAATGAAAGTTAATATAATGGCCTGTTGTGGCGCTGTCATTGGACCCAGAAAAACCCATAGCCCCATAGAAGTCCATGTATTTGGGCCCAACTTCACCTAGACTGTATTACCTTAATAAACATGGTCATGAATACTTTCTGCTTCCAGTCACAAGTTTAAAGTCTCATTTCTAATGTCATAATATTCTTTTTGGAAAATTATGGTCCCATTTATTAAAACAATGACCATAAAGTCGCGTATGTTCTGAGGGGCGTGGCTACCGTTACAGTCTATGATCGGGATTCCCCTCCCACTCGAGTCAAAATAAAAACCAACGGAGAAGAAGGGGGGAAGTCCCGCCTCGTTGTCTGGGCCAGCCAATGGCCAGCTGGGCCAAAACGGAGCCAGCCAATGGCCAGCTGGGCCAAAACGTATCTAGAAAGATGGCGACTTACAGTCTTACAATAACAGGCTTCATTGTACGTTCATGTTAGACCTGTACAACGCTTTGTCCATATTTTTTACAGTCTATGGCGGACACAGACATTGCTGTTCCTTGGAGTGGATGCACCACTCAAAAATAGCAGATCTACAAGCGTGGCACCGAGTGCCATGCTATGAACTTGTAGGTCTGCTATTTTTTTTTAATCGTGGAAATGTGCCTCAAATCTATGAATATATATTCTTTCAGAGTTTCAGTTTTTTAACTGAAATCTTTGCTTCTGGGGAGGTCCCTGGAACAACATAAATAAATGGGATAATCCACTCACCAGTAAGGCGTCCCGATGAAGGAGTCTCTCCTCTGTAGTGTTTTGGTGTTCTTGGCAGACACTCCAAAGTCAGCTGGGAGGACATAGGATTCGACACAGCATTAATAATAATATCGGCCACAGGAATGTCCCCAACATTGTTTCTTTCCACAAAGCAGAGACACAACAAAAACAACTCTGAAGAACATAAACCAACAGGACAATAAATCACGTGTATTTATTCCACCTTTCATGTATTTCAGTGTTTCCCAACCTGTGGGCCCTCGATCCACATCATTGGCAGGGAGGGCACTGATCTTTAACCCATTCTGACCTGAGATCAGATTCATACGAGGTTTCCGACTGGACACACACTGGTCTGATGAACCCATTCTGACCTGAGATCAGATTCTAGAAATGTCAGTCGTTCTTCGATTTTTCAAAAATAGCAGACCTACAAGCTCGTATCGCGCCACTCGGTTGCGCGATATGAGCTTGTAGATCTGCTATTTTTAAATAGCTAAAGCATAACATGATGCCGACACCAAAATGGGTTCCCATTCAGAATGGGTTAAATATACTACCGTGTATGACAACAAAAACTATCAAAATATGTTGCCATGTCATATTATGACATGACGTGTGTTTTCATAGTGATACCATTACATACGGATTTAACCCATTAAGACCTGAGGCTGATTCTACCAATGCCTTCTAAATCAGTAGTCCTCACACTTTATTTTTATTTTTTTAAGTTTGTACATCTGCCAAAATTACACACATCCTTTTCCAGTTTTAATGGGTTAAAGTATGCTCCATTCGTTCCATTGGTCCAAGGCGGAACACGATCGATTGATCATTACAATAAACGTGTTAAGTGGGCCAGATGGGTGGGCCACGAATGCTGATCCAGAAAAGGTTCGGGACCGCTGCTGGATTTGAATTAGTGACATCATGCTTTGTTTCAAAAACACGTGCAGTTGTGCCGCGCGACCGCCAAGTGGCGAGCATACCGTATGTACTGTACATGGTGCCAGTTCCCCCAGACAGACACTTGTGTGACTTACAGTATGTCACTGGACAGAATGCCTCTTGTGTATTGTTATTCCAGCAGCCTTGTTACATCCACCAGCAATGAGTCATCCCACTTAATAAGTCGACCTCCATTACCGCATCTGTTGTGGCTACGTGTGTGATGCACAGCACCGCATGCCAACACACACAGGCCGCTGCCTCGCACGTACAGTCCAATAGACACAGGCCGCTGCCTCGCACGTACAGTCCAATAGACACAGGCCGCTGCCTCGCACGTACAGTCCAATAGACACAGGCCGCTGCCTCGCACGTACAGTCCAATAGACACAGGCCGCTGCCTCGCACGTACAGTCCAATAGACACAGGCCGCTGCCTCGCACGTACAGTCCAATAGACACAGGCCGCTGCCTCGCACGTACAGTCCAATAGACACAGGCCGCTGCCTCGCACGTACAGTCCAATAGACACAGGCCGCTGCCTCGCACGTACAGTCCAATAGACACAGGCCGCTGCCTCGCACGTACAGTCCAATAGACACAGGCCGCTGCCTCGCACGTACAGTCCAATAGACACAGGCCGCTGCCTCGCACGTACAGTCCAATAGACACAGGCCGCTGCCTCGCACGTACAGTCCAATAGACACAGGCCGCTGCCTCGCACGTACAGTCCAATAGACACAGGCCGCTGCCTCGCACGTACAGTCCAATAGACACAGGCCGCTGCCTCGCACGTACAGTCCAATAGACGCAGGCCGCTGGTACGGAATTACAGTGAACAGGCGTTGCTAACCTGAGATAGATTGTCTACTTCTGCTGCTTTTCTGGACGCTCTCGTGTGGTAAAGTAGTGATTGGCACAGTAGGGTACAGTAGCTAATCACGAGATGATGTCGTTTTGACATTGATTGTTAAGAGGGTTGAGATTTAGTTTTCTGCCTATTCCTAACGGCAAGTATATAATGTTGCCGTCGGGCAGAACCCTCTTATCGCCATAATGTCTGATGTTTTGCAACCCATTTTTGTGTCAATTATCTAATGTAATCCTGCACTTCCTCTGCCAGCCTGGGGAGGGCAGCGGACTGACCTCATGCTCCCTTTTATGCAGGTCAGTCCAAGCTTCTTCTTTTCACCTGACGGGGGGGAGTTTTCCCAGGTTTGAAAGGAACACGTTATTCCGACCAGTTCCTTTCCCTTTGTCAGGCGCCCCGGCTGGCCAGGGGGAGGGAGTTTAGAGACCAGGATGACTGCATGTTTTTTGTGAGGGTGTACCGTACCTACCCAAGGGAAACGGGGAGCCCTTTCGCAAACCCCGCCTTGGGGTATGGGCTATTAACCCATTCTGACCGGGCACCCACTTTGGTGTTGGCATCATGTTATGCTTTAGCTATTGAAAAATAGCAGATCTACAAGCTCATATCGCGCCACCGAGTGGCGCGATACGAGCTTGTAGGTCTGCTATTTTTGAAAGAAATCGAAGAACGACTGAATTTTTTTAGAATCTGATCTCAGGTCAGAATGGGTTCGTCAGACCAGCGTGTGTCCAGTGGAAACCTCGTATGAATCTGATCTCAGGTCAGAATGGGTTAACGCCCTACTTGATCATACTACAGCGTCACACACGCAGCAGCAATAGTAGCAGATCTGCTGTTTTGCTATCGGAACCATATTATGTGCAGTGCAACCATGCTAATGTTTTTTTTTTTTGGGGGGGGGGGGGGGTTCTTAAGCCACTGTCAACCTGACGTCCCCATTATGTTGGCCAAGAGAAGGAAGGGTGCAGCACATCATGTCCTCCTGTGACAGCAGGGTGTTACCACAGAGCAGATGACAAAGCATGGGCACGGCATCACCATGACACATTAAGTGCCATCGTGTGGGTTCAAACTGCACACCAGGGTGTGGACAACTGGCTTCAATACAGATAAGGCCACTGTCTGTCTGTCTGTCTGTCTGTCTGTCTGTCTGTCTGTCTGTCTGTCTGTCTGTCTGTCTGGGGCACATGATGTTGTGCACATAGCAGACCGCTGAAATCATCATTGTTGGAGAGGGGGGGGGGGGGGGGGGGGTCTGAAAGGCTGTCATGAAGGGAGACTCTGTCTGTCCCGTACTGTACATGAGTGGTGTTGTGTTTGCAAGGGGGAAACGCATTTATAATACAAAAGAGACATCATGAAGATTAAAAATATTTGCCGTTAACTATGGAATCGTGTGTTTTTTTGTCTGTGGGTGCATCACTCAAAATCCCCCCATACATGGGGAAAGCCCCCACATATTGTGTCCATCAATCAGGGATCATAGTAAATGACATATTGTGTCCATCATCAATCAGGGATCATAGTAAATGCGACGTGCTGTCGCAATTAACCCATTCTGACCGGGCACCCATTTTGGTGTCGGCATCATGTCATGCTTTAGCTATTGAAAAATAGCAGATCTACAAGCTCATATCGCGCCACCGAGTGTCGCGATACGAGCTTGTAGGTCTGCTATTTTTGAAAAATCGAAGACACTTTTAGAATCTGATCTCAGGTCAGAATGGGTTAATAATGAAACTGTCAGGATGAAATAGACATTTTTAGAATCTGATCTCAGGTCAGAATGGGTTAAGCCCATATATGGAGATCCCTGTGATGTCATCAATAATATTTGTATATGGATATACAGTATGTCAGAAGCTGTTCTTACCCAGCTTGACGTCTCCGTCCAGCGTGAGCAGGATGTTTTATGGATATACAGTATGTCAGAAGCTGTTCTTACCCAGCTTGACGTCTCCGTCCAGCGTGAGCAGGATGTTTTATGGATATACAGTATGTCAGAAGCTGTTCTTACCCAGCTTGACGTCTCCGTCCAGCGTGAGCAGGATGTTTTATGGATATACAGTATGTCAGAAGCTGTTCTTACCCAGCTTGACGTCTCCGTCCAGCGTCAGCAGGATGTTTCCAGCCTTCAGGTCTCGGTGGATGATCTTGTTGTCGTGGAGGTAGACCAGAGCCTGCAGGGTCTGCTTACAGACCACTCTGATCTGGGGCTCCGTCAGCGCCCTCTCCAGCTCTGGAGGGAGGGAGGGTTAGGGTTAGGGTTACACACCACTCTGATCTGGGGCTCCGTCAGCGCCCTCTCCAGCTCTGGAGGGAGGGAGGGTTAGGGTTAGGGTTACACACCACTCTGATCTGGGGCTCCGTCAGCGCCCTCTCCAGCTCTGGAGGGAGGGAGGGTTAGGGTTAGGGTTACACACCACTCTGATCTGGGGCTCCGTCAGCGCCCTCTCCAGCTCTGGAGGGAGGGAGGGTTAGGGTTAGGGTTACACACCACTCTGATCTGGGGCTCCGTCAGCGCCCTCTCCAGCTCTGGAGAGAGGGTTAGGGTTAGGGTTAGGGTTCTGATCTGGGGCTCCGTCAGCGCCCTCTCCAGCTCTGGAGGGAGGGGGGGGGGACCACATCAATGACACCATGCAGTGTGTGTGTGTGTGTGTGTGTGTGTGTGTGTGTTGTACGTATATTATTATTACAGTACCAGTGACACAAACGGAGCGGGGAGCGCCCGTTTTCCCGGCATGGGAGGCTGGGGCCCTTTGAGGCCGGAGGCAGCCCTAATTTACACATGATGCCCAATAACCCATTTAGGCCTGACATCGAAATAAAAAAAAGCCTTCTAAATCCTGACAGTTTTCTGAAATACCTCATGTTTCTAGGCCTATATCACTCAATATTTCATGTCAAGGACCCCAAAAATGATATGTAATTGGCCTCCGAGACCCCCATCTGAAAATATGTTGTTCCAGGGACCTCTCCAGAAGCAAAGATTTGAGTTAAAAACGTTCGTTCTGAAAGAATATATTACAAATTTGAGGCACATTTTCACGATTTTTCAAAAATAGCAGACCTACAAGCTCGTAGCGCGCCACTCGGTGGCGCGCTATGAGCTTGTAGATCTGCTATTTTTCAATAGCTAAAATATAACAATGTTTAAAACACCAAAAGGGGTGCCCGCCCAAAATGGGATAATGGCTTAGATCTGGTGTAAGTGATGGAAGAGACCAGGTGTAGTTGGGCTACATCAGCTTATAAAGACACCTAGAAGTGGTCTGGTTGGGCTACATCAGCTTATAAAGACACCTAGAAGTGGTCTGGTTGTTGTTCTTCCACTTGGTTTCTGCGGCGTTCTTTGTTGTCGTGTCTCGTTGGTGTGAGCTTGCAGATCGGCTGCTTTCGGCACCGTTTGCGTTTTTGTTTACTATGTAAATTGTATGCAAATTGTATTCAAAGTAGAAACACTGACTCACCCAGCATGACGGCATCCACGGCCCCTCCAGCACAGAACTCTATGAGGATCTGAGGAAGAGAAGAGACAACATCACCCACTGTCTGTCAGCCTTACTGACAGCATTAGGCACAATAACCAACATCACCCACTGTCTGTCAGCCTTACTGAAAGCATTAGGCACAATAACCAACAACACCCACTGTCTGTCAGCCTTACTGAAAGCATTAGGCACAATAACCAACATCACCCACTGTCTGTCAGCCTTACTGACAGCATTAGGCACAATAACCAACATCACCCACTGTCTGTCAGCCTTACTGAAAGCATTAGGCACAATAACCAACATCACCCACTGTCTGTCAGCCTTACTGACAGCATTAGGCACAATAACCAACATCACCCACTGTCTGTCAGCCTTACTGAAAGCATTAGGCACAATAACCAACATCACCCACTGTCTGTCAGCCTTACTGAAAGCATTAGGCACAATAACCAACATCACCCACTGTCTGTCAGCCTTACTGAAAGCATTAGGGCACAATAACCAACAACACCCACTGTCTGTCAGCCTTACTGAAAGCATTAGGGCACAATAACCAACATCACCCACTGTCTGTCAGCCTTACTGAAAGCATTAGGCACAATAACCAACATCACCCACTGTCTGTCAGCCTTTCTGAAAGCATTAGGCACAATAACCAACATCACCCACTGTCTGTCAGCCTTACTGAAAGCATTATGCACAATAACCAACATCACCCACTGTCTGTCAGCCTTACTGAAAGCATTAGGCACAATAACCAACATCACCCACTGTCTGTCAGCCTTACTGAAAGCATTAGGCACAATAACCAACATCACCCACTGTCTGTCAGCCTTACTGAAAGCATTAGGCACAATAACCAACATCACCCACTGTCTGTCAGCCTTACTGAAAGCATTAGGGCACAATAACCAACATCACCCACTGTCTGTCAGCCTTACTGAAAGCATTAGGCACAATAACCAACATCACCCACTGTCTGTCAGCCTTACTGAAAGCATTAGGGCACAATAACCAACATCACCCACTGTCTGTCAGCCTTACTGAAAGCATTAGGCACAATAACCAACATCACCCACTGTCTGTCAGCCTTACTGAAAGCATTAGGCACAATAACCAACATCACCCACTGTCTGTCAGCCTTACTGAAAGCATTAGGCACAATAACCAACATCACCCACTGTCTGTCAGCCTTACTGAAAGCATTAGGCACAATAACCAACATCACCCACTGTCTGTCAGCCTTACTGAAAGCATTATAGGCACAATAACCAACATCACCCACTGTCTGTCAGCCTTACTGAAAGCATTAGGCACAATAACCAACATCACCCACTGTCTGTCAGCCTTACTGAAAGCATTAGGGCACAATAACCAACAACACCCACTGTCTGTCAGCCTTACTGAAAGCATTAGGCACAATAACCAACATCACCCACTGTCTGTCAGCCTTACTGAAAGCATTAGGCACAATAACCAACATCACCCACTGTCTGTCAGCCTTAATGAAAGCATTAGGGCACAATAACCAACATCACCCACTGTCTGTCAGCCTTACTGACAGCATTAGGCACAATAACCAACATCACCCACTGTCTGTCAGCCTTACTGAAAGCATTAGGGCACAATAACCAACATCACCCACTGTCTGTCAGCCTTACTGAAAGCATTAGGGCACAATAACCAACATCACCCACTGTCTGTCAGCCTTACTGAAAGCATTAGGCACAATAACCAAGGTGGATCCACAGCGGGATTCAAATTCAAAAACAGCAAAAGTAGGCAGATCTATAACGATATAGTGTGGCAAAGATGTTTTCTACATGAGACACTAGGGCTATGTTCAGACCTTGTTTTCTACATGAGACACTAGGGCTATGTTCAGACCTTGTTTTCGAGCTTGTGGATCTGTTAATTTTGTGTGACGCTGTAGTACTATGATCAAGTAGGGCGTTAATTTACAAAGAAAATAAAAAAATATATGGAGAGATAGAGGCCTGACGACGACAAAATTATCATTTGACTTTTTGGCCATTTATGCACCCGATGTGTCCTGATTTAACAAAAAGTTATCAATAGAATAATCCCCCCCCCCCCACAAAAATAAAATGAACTTGAACTGCACTCTGTCGAGTGCATACTTGTTTTGTTGCACACTAGTAGGCCATAAATGGCCAACTAGTGCGCAAGCAGAGCGCGCAAGAAATATATATAGTATATATATAGTATAATAGGCATATACTATATACGTATACATATATACTCTATACTCTATACTGTATAAAGTGTGTAGTTGTAAGTTGATTAGCGGTATACTGTGGTTACTTTGCGCCAAAAACCGTGACAGCTGTTCCGCCATTTGATGTTTATGCAAGAAAACAGCAAATCTGTGCCTGGTTTGCTGGGACCAAATGACCACAAATGACCATATTTCTTACGTCATCATTAAGAGCTAGTCATACATATACACACCACGTACTCTGGTCCCAGCAGATCAGGCACAATTTGCTATTTTATTTTTACTGATTATGTATATAGTATACGTATGACTAGCTCTAAATGATGACGTAAGAAATATATATAGTATTATATATAGTATATAGGCATATACTATATACGTATACATATATACTCTATACTCTATACTGTATAAAGTGTGTAGTTGTAAGTTGATTAGCGGTATACTGTGGTTACTTTGCGCCAAAAACCGTGACAGCTGTCCCGCCATTTGATGTTTATGCAAGAAAACAGCAAATCTGTGCCTGGTTTGCTGGGACCAAATGACCACAAATTACCATATTTCTTACGTCATCATTAAGAGCTAGTCATACATATACACACCACGTACTCTGGTCCCAGCAGATCAGGCACAATTTGCTATTTTATTTTTACTGATTATGTATATAGTATGACTAGCTCTAAATGATGACGTAATAAATATGGTAATTTGGTCCCAGCAAAACAGGCACAGATTTGATGTTTTTCTGCATAAACATCGAATGGCGGGACAGCTGGTAAATTAACGCCCACATGATCATACTACAACTTGCGTGCGTGTGGATGAGTGTGAGAGGAACCCTAACCCGACAGAGACAATATAGGACAAAATGTATTTGACATTGTGTGTGTGTGTGTGTGTGTGTGTGTGTGAGGGTGTGTGTGTGTGTGTGTGTGTGTGTGTGTGTGTGTGTGTGTGTGTGTGTGTGTGTGTGTGTGTGTGTGTGTGTGTGTGTGTGTGTGTGTGTGTGTGTGTGTGTGTGGGTGGGTGGGAGAGGAAGCCACAGCATTGGCCCATAGTTCCTCTCTCTCTGCTCTCACTTCACAGTCCAGTCGTAGGGCCTTGTTGAACAGCAGCGCTGCAGCGGAGCCACTAAGACAACACAGTGAACACACCGCCTACAACAGAAACAACATGAAGAGCTCCGGCACGCTGAATGGAGCACTTTGTCTCAAGAAAGACTCGGGGCTTTGTGTGTCTTGGAAATGGCTTTGTTGTTTAAAGTGGGAAAACGGCGGAGTCTTGAAAACGTGATTTATTTCAAGTGAAACATTTCTCAGAGGGTGGCGAGAGCTGTCATCTCATAACCGCTTTCCAGTTTCAACCTGGCCTATTTTGTGCATGACTGCATGTCAAAACTTAAAAAAATAAAAAAAGACACATCTACAAGCTCACCATATGCGGCTATTTCCGCTACAGAGGGTATGCGTGTGACATCATCAAACCAGGAAGTTATGGGGGAACACTACTGTGCCAAAAAACTACTTTCTGGCCTTGGCTTGACCAGCTATAGTCCATACTGTACATCCAAACAGAAAAGTCCAATATGATTGCATTAAAAGACGTTAAAAAAAACTCACTTTGCCACTCGATTTGCCATTCACTTTATGCATGGGCATACCCTCTATTTCTTGTAAATCCAAATATATAGTGGCTTAGGTGTAGGCATGATCCTGTAGCCCCTGCTAGTTCTCCAAATGATGATAAATATTGTAACGCGGGAACAACTGCCATTCTATGCCCTGCTACAACATTGCCCACAGCCTATGATGTGTGTGTTTACTTGACGTAATCTGTTGCTATTGGCTCTCAGCCTCAGAGAGTTCTGGGTATTCTGTTCAGCCCGCCTGGTTTAAGTGAGTTATGTTCCGGTGTTCAATGAGTGTAGACGTACCGAGGAATCCTCCGTCTCCACCCGACCACCACGGACAGACTCACCCACCGAAGAGACAGTAGTACTAGTGTGAGTTTACCTGTACTGCTGCCGTATTATTGCCGACCTATGAAGTCCTGTTGTTATTGTGCCAACCTGTTGGAAGCACACTGTATGTCTGCCGTTCTGCCAGTAAACAGCCTGCTATTGAAAACCCTTGTTGTGGCATCATTCCTCGCCTCCAAACCACAGAAAGTTAGTCCACAACAATATGTTCGATGGTCACAGCGTTGCATAACTGTGGCTAATATCTTCCTCTTCCTGGGGTGTGGTCATGGCTGAGAGACCTCATGCCCACAAGCGGCCTCTTCTCCACACATCACCGCTGTGACGAAAGAAAGAGTCAGCATCACACTAGAAAGCTAAGCTAACCTAATACTACTTATTGCTCCAGATGCCACTGTAGCCAGCCACACACACACACACACACACACACACACACACACACACACACACACACACACACACACACACACACACACACACACACACACACACACACACACACACACACACACACACACACACACACACACACACACACACACACACACACACACACACACACACACCACAGCCTAGTGGTAATACTATGTTCATGGAAATTCTAATCCTATTTGGAGTATTTAAGCACTCAGTTCTAGCCATAATATAGCTAGCTATGGATTAAAGTTCTCAGTCGCCACGACTGGTTTCAGTCATTTAGGATTCCACAGAGGCCACCAGTGTGTATTTTGACGGCATTTTATTGTTTAGTTTAAGTCATAGTCTTATGAATAAAAGAGCATGAAAGCCC
Source organism: Protomyctophum parallelum (assembly GCF_964188405.1). Taxonomy (NCBI): domain Eukaryota; kingdom Metazoa; phylum Chordata; class Actinopteri; order Myctophiformes; family Myctophidae; genus Protomyctophum; species Protomyctophum parallelum. The sequence goes on along the minus strand of NC_139702.1, from coordinate 5,135,876 downwards.
ATCCTCAGTGCGGAAACCTGCCTGCCTGCCAGTGCCTGGTCAAATCCTCGTACACCACTTTTAAACCTTTTAAAAGGTTCAACTCTCTTTCATTCACTCAGACTGAATGGATGTTAATTCTCGGTTTACAACAGGGGTCGGTAACCTATTTGCCATGAAGTGATATATTATAACAGTGATCTTGATAGCCAGTGTACCAAATCAACATTATGTTTAATTATAACACCACATCCAAATTGAATATTTCCAACTGATTTTGATTGTCCATAGGCTATACAGGCTACATAACATAACAACTGTTGTTGTTTCCCCTTCATCTTCTTTACAAATATATCGTTGACATCAGGATGTAATGATCATGATCATTAGACTCAACCATCTCCCAGACTCTCTCCCCTGCAGTCAGAGTTACCTCTCTCTCTCTCACACGTACCACACCATCACCCTCCCTTGTGCCAATGGTGGCAGCCGTGCCTAAGGTTTCATAGCCCTGGCTTGCAGGATGGTTGGCTGCACAATACAGTACACATTGTGTGTTATTGTGTTATTGTGTGTACGATTGAGGAAGTAGTGGTTCCAACTGCCATACGAAACCACACTGGCTTGTACTGTACTGTTGTGCACTTTGTGATCTGCAGACTTACTTAGTGATTTGCAGACCACTGACTTGCAGTGGTTCAGTGGTTCAGTGGTGCAGTGGTGCAGTGGTGCAGTGGTGCAGTGGTTCAGTGGTTCAGTGGTTCTCAAACGTTTTTCATTTCAAGGACTCCTAAATTGATGTGTGAGGCCGTGGGACTTTTTATTTTACTTATTTATTAAACAAATCGATGAATGACTTATACCGTCCATCGTGCAATGGTGTCACGAAAGGGATATCTTCTGAACATCTGCTGCTGATGATTTTAAACAATGTTATTTTTGTCAATCATACCCTGACAGAAGCACTTTGTAGACCCTGTTCTAACTTCTGACCATGTGTCTCAAATGTCTCCAGGTGGAGTGGTCCTGACTCCTGGGCTCTCAACATCTTCTGACCATGTGTCTCAAATGTCTCCAGGTGGAGTGGTCCTGACTCCTGGGCTCTCAACATCCAAATGGACCAGGTCTGTAACTCTGAGAGTGTACGAATGGACCCTCACAGGTTCATTTGGTTCCATTTGCACACTCGCAAGAGTTAAATAAACACTGAGGATTTCACTATGTAGAATGGGGGGGGGCAGAGATTTTATTTAAAAAATTAAATAAATTAAAATCTAATGGTGGTCCAAAACTGGGGGATCTTGAAATTAAAAATGCTGAGAATCACTGCTCTAAAGGCCCATGGCCGCAGCCATGGGGCACCATGGGGAACCACTGCTCTAAAGGCCCATGGCCGCAGCCATGGGGCACCATGGGGAACCACTGCTCTAAAGGCCCATGGCCGCAGCCATGGGGCACCATGGGGAATCACTGCTCTAAAGGCCCATGGCCGCAGCCATGGGGCACCATGGGGAATCACTGCTCTAAAGGCCCATGGCCGCAGCCATGGGGCACCATGGGGAATCACTGCTCTAAAGGCCCATGGCCGCAGCCATGGGGCACCATGGGGAACCACTGCTCTAAAGGCCCACGGCCGCAGCCATGGGGCACCATGGGGAACCACTGCTCTAAAGGCCCATGGGGCACCATGGGGAATCACTGCTCTAAAGGCCCATGGGGCACCATGGGGAATCACTGCTCTAAAGGCCCATGGGGCACCATGGGGAATCACTGCTCTAAAGGCCCATGACTGCAGCCATGGGGCACCATGGGGAATCACTGCTCTAAAGGCCCATGGCCGCAGCCATGGGGCACCATGGGGAATCACTGCTCTAAAGGCCCATGGCCGCAGCCATGGGGCACCATGGGGAACCACTGCTCTAAAGGCCCATGGCCGCAGCCATGGGGCACCATGGGGAACCACTGCTCTAAAGGCCCATGGCCGCAGCCATGGGGCACCATGGGGAATCACTGCTCTAAAGGCCCATGACTGCAGCCATGGGGCACCATGGGGAACCACTGCTCTAAAGGCCCATGGGGCACCATGGGGCACCATGGGGAATCACTGCTCTAAAGGCCCATGGCCGCAGCCATGGGGCACCATGGGGAATCACTGCTCTAAAGGCCCATGACCGCAGCCATGGGGCACCATGGGGAACCACTGCTCTAAAGGCCCATGACCGCAGCCATGGGGCACCATGGGGAATCACTGCTCTAAAGGCCCATGACCGCAGCCATGGGGCACCATGGGGAATCACTGCTCTAAAGGCCCATGGGGCACCATGGGGAATCACTGCTCTAAAGGCCCATGACCGCAGCCATGGGGCACCATGGGGAACCACTGCTCTAAAGGCCCATGACCGCAGCCATGGGGCACCATGGGGAACCACTGCTCTAAAGGCCCATGGCCGCAGCCATGGGGCACCATGGGGAACCACTGCTCTAAAGGCCCATGGCCGCAGCCATGGGGCACCATGGGGAACCACTGCTCTAAAGGCCCATGGGGCCATGGGGCACCATGGGGAATCACTGCTCTAAAGGCCCATGGGGCCATGGGGCACCATGGGGAATCACTGCTCTAAAGGCCCATGGGGCACCATGGGGAATCACTGCTCTAAAGGCCCATGGGGCACCATGGGGAATCACTGCTCTAAAGGCCCATGGCCGCAGCCATGGGGCACCATGGGGAATCACTGCTCTAAAGGCCCATGGGGCCATGGGGCACCATGGGGAATCACTGCTCTAAAGGCCCATGGGGCACCATGGGGAATCACTGCTCTAAAGGCCCATGGGGCACCATGGGGAATCACTGCTCTAAAGGCCCATGGCCGCAGCCATGGGGCACCATGGGGAATCACTGCTCTAAAGGCCCATGGCCGCAGCCATGGGGCACCATGGGGAATCACTGCTCTAAAGGCCCATGACTGCAGCCATGGGGCACCATGGGGAATCACTGCTCTAAAGGCCCATGGCCGCAGCCATGGGGCACCATGGGGAATCACTGCTCTAAAGGCCCATGGCCGCAGCCATGGGGCACCATGGGGAATCACTGCTCTAAAGGCCCATGACTGCAGCCATGGGGCACCATGGGGAATCACTGCTCTAAAGGCCCATGGCCGCAGCCATGGGGCACCATGGGGAATCACTGCTCTAAAGGCCCATGACCGCAGCCATGGGGCACCATGGGGAACCACTGCTCTAAAGGCCCATGACCGCAGCCATGGGGCACCATGGGGAATCACTGCTCTAAAGGCCCATGACCGCAGCCATGGGGCACCATGGGGAATCACTGCTCTAAAGGCCCATGGGGCACCATGGGGAATCACTGCTCTAAAGGCCCATGACCGCAGCCATGGGGCACCATGGGGAACCACTGCTCTAAAGGCCCATGACCGCAGCCATGGGGCACCATGGGGAACCACTGCTCTAAAGGCCCATGGCCGCAGCCATGGGGCACCATGGGGAACCACTGCTCTAAAGGCCCATGGCCGCAGCCATGGGGCACCATGGGGAACCACTGCTCTAAAGGCCCATGGGGCCATGGGGCACCATGGGGAATCACTGCTCTAAAGGCCCATGGGGCCATGGGGCACCATGGGGAATCACTGCTCTAAAGGCCCATGGGGCACCATGGGGAATCACTGCTCTAAAGGCCCATGGGGCACCATGGGGAATCACTGCTCTAAAGGCCCATGACCGCAGCCATGGGGCACCATGGGGAACCACTGCTCTAAAGGCCCATGACCGCAGCCATGGGGCACCATGGGGAATCACTGCTCTAAAGGCCCATGACTGCAGCCATGGGGCACCATGGGGAATCACTGCTCTAAAGGCCCATGGCCGCAGCCATGGGGCACCATGGGGAATCACTGCTCTAAAGGCCCATGACCGCAGCCATGGGGCACCATGGGGAACCACTGCTCTAAAGGCCCATGACCGCAGCCATGGGGCACCATGGGGAATCACTGCTCTAAAGGCCCATGACCGCAGCCATGGGGCACCATGGGGAATCACTGCTCTAAAGGCCCATGGCCGCAGCCATGGGGCACCATGGGGAATCACTGCTCTAAAGGCCCATGGCCGCAGCCATGGGGCACCATGGGGAATCACTGCTCTAAAGGCCCATGGCCGCAGCCATGGGGCACCATGGGGAACCACTGCTCTAAAGGCCCATGGCCGCAGCCATGGGGCACCATGGGGAACCACTGCTCTAAAGGCCCATGGGGCCATGGGGCACCATGGGGAATCACTGCTCTAAAGGCCCATGGGGCCATGGGGCACCATGGGGAATCACTGCTCTAAAGGCCCATGGGGCACCATGGGGCACCATGGGGAATCACTGCTCTAAAGGCCCATGGGGCACCATGGGGAATCACTGCTCTAAAGGCCCATGGGGCCATGGGGCACCATGGGGAATCACTGCTCTAAAGGCCCATGGGGCACCATGGGGAATCACTGCTCTAAAGGCCCATGGCCGCAGCCATGGGGCACCATGGGGAATCACTGCTCTAAAGGCCCATGGCCGCAGCCATGGGGCACCATGGGGAATCACTGCTCTAAAGGCCCATGACCGCAGCCATGGGGCACCATGGGGAACCACTGCTCTAAAGGCCCATGGCCGCAGCCATGGGGCACCATGGGGAATCACTGCTCTAAAGGCCCATGGGGCCATGGGGCACCATGGGGAATCACTGCTCTAAAGGCCCATGGGGCCATGGGGCACCATGGGGAATCACTGCTCTAAAGGCCCATGGCCGCAGCCATGGGGCACCATGGGGAATCACTGCTCTAAAGGCCCATGGGGCACCATGGGGAATCACTGCTCTAAAGGCCCATGGGGCAGCCATGGGGCACCATGGGGAATCACTGCTCTAAAGGCCCACGACCGCAGCCATGGGGCACCATGGGGAACCACTGCTCTGAAGGCCCATGGCCGCAGCCATGGGGCACCATGGGGAACCACTGCTCTAAAGGCCCATGGGGCAGCCATGGGGCACCATGGGGAACCACTGCTCTAAAGGCCCACGACCGCAGCCATGGGGCACCATGGGGAATCACTGCTCTAAAGGCCCATGGCCGCAGCCATGGGGCACCATGGGGAATCACTGCTCTAAAGGCCCATGGCCGCAGCCATGGGGCACCATGGGGAATCACTGCTCTAAAGGCCCATGGGGCAGCCATGGGGCACCATGGGGAACCACTGCTCTAAAGGCCCATGGCCGCAGCCATGGGGCACCATGGGGAATCACTGCTCTAAAGGCCCATGACCGCAGCCATGGGGCACCATGGGGAATCACTGCTCTAAAGGCCCACGGCCGCAGCCATGGAGCACCATGGGGAACCACTGCTCTAAAGGCCCATGGCCGCAGCCATGGGGCACCATGGGGAATCACTGCTCTAAAGGCCCACGGCCGCAGCCATGGAGCACCATGGGGAACCACTGCTCTAAAGGCCCATGGCCGCAGCCATGGGGCACCATGGGGAATCACTGCTCTGAAGGCCTATGGCCGCAGCCATGGGGCACCATGGGGAATCACTGCTCTAAAGGCCCATGACCGCAGCCATGGAGCACCATGGGGAACCACTGCTCTAAAGGCCCATGGCCGCAGCCATGGAGCACCATGGGTAACCACTGCTCTAAAGGCCCATGGCCGCAGCCATGGGGCACCATGGGGAATCACTGCTCTAAAGGCCTATGGCCGCAGCCATGGGGCACCATGGGGAATCACTGCTCTAAAGGCCCATGGCCGCAGCCATGGGGCACCATGGGGAATCACTGCTCTAAAGGCCCATGGCCGCAGCCATGGGGCACCATGGGGAATCACTGCTCTAAAGGCCCATGGGGCACCATGGGGAATCACTGCTCTAAAGGCCCATGGCCGCAGCCATGGGGCACCATGGGGAACCACTGCTCTAAAGGCCCATGGGGCACCATGGGGAATCACTGCTCTAAAGGCCCACGGCCGCAGCCATGGGGCACCATGGGGAACCACTGCTCTAAAGGCCCATGGGGCACCATGGGGAATCACTGCTCTAAAGGCCCATGGGGCACCATGGGGAATCACTGCTCTAAAGGCCCATGACTGCAGCCATGGGGCACCATGGGGAACCACTGCTCTAAAGGCCCATGGCCGCAGCCATGGGGCACCATGGGGAATCACTGCTCTAAAGGCCCATGGCCGCAGCCATGGGGCACCATGGGGAACCACTGCTCTAAAGGCCCATGACCGCAGCCATGGGGCACCATGGGGAACCACTGCTCTAAAGGCCCATGGCCGCAGCCATGGGGCACCATGGGGAATCACTGCTCTAAAGGCCCATGGCCGCAGCCATGGGGCACCATGGGGAATCGGGATGGAACGGGGCTCTTGCATAATTTAATTAAATACAAATCAAATACAATTCATAATATTGGATCGACTCGTTTAGCTATTACAGATGCTCCGATCAATCGACCACCGATCACCAAATGGCTCGATCGGTGATCGAGTCATACCCTAATCTGGAGAAAGCGATCTTTTATACCATTTACGGGGTATAGAAAGTCAGATATATAGTATAAAATATCATGTTGCATCTTTGTGACAGGCCTATAAACATTCTCCCCTTCCTCCACATACAACCAGGAACAGTTTTGATGTGGGTTTTGACATATAATAATTTTGGAAATATTCAAATTTTCCCCTTACGCACGCACAAGATTGGTATCAGCTGATCATGAGAAAAACTATCAGTGATCAGGATCGGTCGCAAAAAATAGCCGACCTACAAGCTCGCATAACATAATGCTAACACCAAAAGGGGTTCCCGCCCAAAATGGGTTTTAACCCATTCTGACCGGGCACCCATTTTTGGTGTCAGCATCATGTTATGCTTTATCTATTGAAAAATAGCAGATCTACAAGCTCATATCGCGCCACCGAGTGGCGCGATACGAGCTTGTAGGTCTGCCATTTTTGAAAAATCGAAGAACGACTGACATTTTTAGAATCTGATCTCAGGTCAGAATGGGTTCATCAGACCAGTGTGTGTCCAGTGGAAAACCTCGTATGAATCTGATCTCAGGTCAGAATGGGTTAAAGTCATGGCTATTTGGGGGTCCTTGCCATGGAAAGGTTTGTGAAGGGGAACCCCGTGCTCGTCTCTCGGGCAGGCCATCTAGTATTTGCACACTATTGGGGTGGGAGTGGAGCCGCCCGGCGGGCCATGCTGTATGTGAAGCAAGATAAGCATCAGAAGACAGCCCTGATTGGGCCGTTCTATTGTTTGCGAGACAATGGGGAGGAAAGGGCCGAGCGCTCATTGCACCGCGGCGTAACTAAATACTCAGATAATCATGACACTTTATTATGAACCCTACATCTATGTACTGTGTTCATGTCTTGAGTCACGTGAGTCAACGCTGCATGCTGACCAGTGGCGTGCACAGACATTTAGAAGGGCAGGTGCTCAAGTGAAAAAAAGGGCACCTTGTGCAGCGCATTTTGGTGCTACAAGCTCATAGCGCGCCACTATGAGCTTGTAGGTCTGCTATTTATTTTTTAATCGAAGAACCACTGACATAGAAACATAGCTTTAGATTGTGTGGGGGCCTAAATAATATAGTAGAAGCGTCAACCATGTAGAAATGTCACCATGGTCCACACACTACAAATTAAAAAAAAAAAAAAAAATTGTTTGTTTTTTTTAAGAGCAAAATTGCCAAAAGGGAAGGGGGTGTCTATCTGTGCACGCCACTGCTGCTGACTGTCATTATGCTGACTTTCTTTGGGTTCCACATTCCTCACTTGTTTTCCTTCTCTGTCGTTCCTCCTCCGAGCTTTGTTTGGTCCTTATGGGAACGAGGCTGGAGTGAGCCGAGGCTATCGCGTCTCCTCTACTACAAAGAGACCTGACCTACATCTCTGCTGCTGTCGGGCAGAAACCTCTTGACTCCATATTCTTAACGCTTCGTTTTGTGTGTGTAAATTAACGCCCTATACGCGATCATCCTACACTAGTACCGCATCACACATAAGTATCAAAAGTAGCAGATCTACAAGCTTGAAACATGGCGCGACACATTCTGAGATTGTCGATTTTGCGATTTTTTTAATTTGAAGTAACAGTAACGGTTTTGGACATATGGGTTTACCACCCGACGGCGACAATATAAACCGTTTGATTTGGTGCGGGACAAAATGTCATTATAGGGAAAAATAGCTGAGCTATTTTTGGAAAGGAAGTGTAAAGGCAAAAAAGAGAGCGGGTGCCGGTGGCTAAGTATAGACGGTGACACTTTGATCTGAATAGTATACAACAAAAATACAAAGAAAAACACGAAACTCTGTCTGAACAAAATAATCTGATTACTTATAATGATCACTTGCAAATAACAGTGTGGTCAGTCAGTCATAAAGATAAAAAAAATGGATCTGACAGTATTCTGAAGAACAATGCTGTATAGCAGGGGTATTCAACTGGCGGACCGCGGTCCGCGACCGGACCGCGGACCACCTCTTTGCGGACCACCAAAAAAAAAAAAAAAAAAAAAAAGTTTTTTTTTTTTTTTTTTTTAGTTAATAATATAAATAACATCAGATGGTACATTTCTCATGTGAAATTGCTGCAAAGGCCCCCAAAATGTCCCCCAAGGGCCCCCAAAATTCTGGCGCGCAGTGTGGCCTGCCAGGGCGTATAACTCCCGGCCTGATTTGGAGTTCCACTCCGGGCCTGCACTCTGCACCCCATTATTGGTTGGGTGGAAGGCGATCCGATTTGTATAAGCTTGACCATACTAAACGGGCATAGAGCCCCGCTCTCCGATGGACGCCGCACATGGGACCGGACCTCGGTCTTATTCAAAAAAATATTTGTGGACCTTCATCATTTCTAGTTGAGGACCCCTGCTGTATAGTGTATATAATTATAAAATAAAGGTCTAACAACAAACTAAAAGTTTATTAGTTCATCACAATTGCATATCCTTAGACCTGTGACTAAAAAGGGAAGTCGCCAACACTGTCTCGATATTGGTTGGGACCACAAAACCAAACTACTGTACTGCTTTTTTCGTGAATACTTTTGCAGTGGTAAAAGGCCGAAAGCAATAATCATTATCGACTGTGCATCTGGGCTAAGTTAACATGGAGTGATTGGAGTCATATCTCCCAAAAATACTAACCAATAGAATGCTAGAAGAAGTCACATCAAGAAAACTAAACAGATTCAGAAACGGGTCTCATGGTCGCAGCTTATGTATTTCCTGTAGGCGGACTCGACGTAGCTGCGGGGTTTAAACCCTCACCAGGCGCACCTCTTACTACAGTGAACGGTAGAGTGACTGATGTTAGTCTGCCTCAAGTCAAACGTTACTCTTTTACCTGCTTTTTTACTAACACTAACATTACAAAGATGCCCTGAACATCGAGATGAACCTGTTTAGTCTATGGCTGCTCCAACAGTAGTGGCAACATTCCAAACAATGTCAAATGTCAAAATGTCAAATGTCAAAATATCCACCACGGGGTATGAGACAAGAGCCATTGAGTAAAAAAATAGCAGACCTACAAGCTCGTATCGCGCCACTCGGTGGCGCGATATGAGCTTGTAGATCTGCTATTTTTAAATAGCTAAAGCATAACATGATGTTAACACCAAAATGGGTTCCCGTTCAGAATGGGTTAAAGTATAAGGCTACCGCTGTGTGAACACAAGTGGATCAAATGGTTTCACATCAAAAAGCAGATGGATTCTTTATGGTCTGATGGTATGACGATTAACCGCTCGAAACTGCCTAAAGCAGCTTATTTCTGCACGTTGTGAACTTTGACCTGGAAGTGCGATAGTGAAACCACAGGGGGCTAGAGTCTGTACCTGTACAATTGTACATACTGTATTATGGTCCAAGTAACATTCACCACTTCACCCCTAACTATTAGAACCGCGGATTAGCCTACCGCCCTACCTAGCTTGGTATTGGCTATTTCAGGTGTATATATATATATATATATATATATATATATATATTTATATTCTTCTTTTTTTTTCTTATTTTCTTTTTTTTTTACATTTTCACCATAATGATTTGCCCAAAATAGGGACATTAAGATTAAGGCCTTGTCCACACGTATCCGGGTAAACGGATAAACGTAGGTTTTTATATGCGTTTTGGGGGGGTCGCCCACACGCAAACGCGTTTTTGGTCCATATAAACGCATCTTTTGGAAAACTCCTGCCACAGTGTATTTTTTTTAAACTCCGCCTGTGTGTTCCCTGTGTGGACAATGGAAACAGAGTTTTGCATGGGTCTTGCCATTGGTCATATGGACAGAGAGATTTAAAAAAACGTGTCGTATGGACAGAGAGATTTAAAAAAACGAAAACGAAAACGAAAAAGCTACGTTTATGTAGGTGTGGATGAAGCCTAACAGTGCTACAGCACATCCTGGTCCATCATTAATTAAAGAAGCCTCCAGGCCCTACATATATATAGAGAGAAATCCAACCTATAATAAGTGTTTTCCTCATCAGAAAAACATTCCAAGGAAAACACAGTCTAATCCTCTGTGTCAGTTTAGTTGCTAGTCATTCAGGGAAAAGCTGTTACAAGTCCAAGGCATTCCTGGAGCTATAACAGGGGGCATAGAACACACACACACACACACACACACACACACACACACACACACACACACACACACACACACACACACACACACACACACACACTGCTGTATGCACCCTATAGCCCGATGTGGAGTTCTCACACTAGCAGCAGCAACAGAAGCTCTAGCGGCTAAGCGTGGCCAGCTGCACTGCTACCGGCTCACCGACTCACTCACTGCTACCGCCTCACCCAGCCACTGTAGAAGTGTTGCTCGTGTCAAACTGGGCAAGTGAAAAAGGCCCAAAGGGTTATATAGCACAGTGCAGGGAACTGGTTTAACCCATTTTGACCTGAGATCAGATTCTAAAAATGTCTTCTACATCCTGAAAAAAGGCCCAAAGGGTTATATAGTACAGTGCAGGGAACTGGTTTAACCCATTTTGACCTGAGATCAGATTCTAAAAATGTCTTCTACATCCAGACAGTTTTCTGAAAAAGCTATGTTTCTATGTCAGTCGTTTTTTAGATTTTTCAAAAAATAGCAGACCTACAAGCTCGTAGCGCGCCACTCGGTGGCGCGCTATGAGCTTGTAGGTCTGCTATTTTTCAATAGCTAAAGCATAATGCTAACACCTGATATAGAAGACAAGTAAAGTGGCCACCTTGTGTTTCAGTGTTTTTAACTTTAGCCCTATTTAAATAATATAAAGAAACGCACGTTACATTGTGCAGCGGTGTGGGCTTGCAGGTCTTGTATTTAAGCCATTTCTGAAATCTTTTGAAAATCCCTGAAATTCTCGTATACATTTTCACACTCAAAAACAGGCCCGTCATGTTTAAAGTGGTTCAAAGACCACCTACGGAGGTGATCATCATTATGATACCACACCACAAAGCCCCTGAAACATGCACCAAGTTGTATCAACACAATATAGGCGGTCAAAGGGGGGGGGGGGGGGCAGAATAACACTAATGTAATCCCACTAAAGCAGGGGCTCCCAGACCTCTTCAGCTCTGTCTCCCTGGGACCCAAACCTACACAAATACATTATGAATTAGCCACTCGAGCCCTATTTAACGCATTCTGACCGGGCACCCATTTTGGTGTCAGCATCATGTTATGCTTTAGCTATTTAAAAATAGCAGATCTACAAGCTCATATCGCGCCACCGAGTGGCGCGATACGAGCTTGTAGGTCTGCTATTTTTGAAAAATCGAAGAGCGACTGACATTTTTTAGAATCTGATCTCAGGTCAGAATGGGTTCGTCAGACCAGTGTGTGTCCGGCGGAAACCTCGTATGAATCTGATCTCAGGTCAGAATGGGTTAAGAATGAAAACAGACGTATTGATTAGTTTTGTTATATTATAGCCTATATAGATGTGTGCAGTGCAGTTATGCATTCTGATGGCTCATTGGTGACTCCTATTGTACGTTGGATTCAGTTCTAAAAGGCTCAAGATTGTATTCATGGTGTCAGCATCATGTTATGCTTTAGCTATTGAAAAATAGCAGATCTACAAGCTCATATCGCGCCACCGAGTGGCGCGATACGAGCTTGTAGGTCTGCTATTTTTGAAAAATCGAAGAACGACTGACATAGAAACATATCTTTTTCAGAAAACTGTCAGGATGTAGAACATTGTAGAACATTTTTAGAATCTGATCTCAGGTCAGAATGGGTTAAAGCAAAAATAAAATCTCACGACTGACTTTTTCCGTGTGGCCATGAAGTCCTATTATGCAATTTGTGAAACGGTGTGAAAGGAGCCTCCCACACTAACACTAAACAATTAACACAATAATGATGTAACATTATGATTGTTTTAGTGTTGTAATACTGTTCCTTCTGTTCTACACACTGTGCAAACCAGGAAAGGAAATCACAGACTGAAGCTTTAACCTTTTGCTTTTATGAAATATCTGAGACCATTACGATTTTATGGAGCATGTTTCTAAACATAATGCTAGTTTGACCACTTCAAATGCTCTAATCTTTTACAAATCTTTGCAGAAAATATAGCCTAGATCTATAGACGAATTCAGAACGGGTCTCATGGTCGCAGCTTATGTATTTCCTGTAGGCGGACTCGACGTAGCTGCGGGGTTTAAACCCTCACCAGGCGCACCTCTTCTACTACAGTGTACGGTAGAGTGACTGATGTTAGTCTGCCTTAAGTCAAACGTTACTCTTTCACCTGCTTTTTACTAACACTAACATTACAAAGATGCCCTGAACATCGAGATGAACCCGGCATCGAGATGAACCCGGCAGCCTTGTGTTCATAAAACAGAAAGATTGGGTATTGGGTAAGACTGACGTTATGCATCTTTCAGGACCTTTCACTGCTTCGTCTCAACCATTACTCAATGGCTCTGGTCTCAGACACCGCGGTGGATATTTTGACATTCCGTTTTTTTAGCTGGTTTCTGCCCGACACAAGAGATATGTAATATAATATTACTTATTTACTCTTGATGTCAAGTAATAAGTCATGAATATGTAACCAGTAACTTAATTTACTCCTCCTGCGTAACTTCCCCAACAACCACTAAACGTCTGAGTTTATTCAATGGACTGTCCGTCATTATACCCACTGCACACTAAACACTAAACACTACACACTAAACACTACACACTAAACGCCTGAGCGTATTCAATGGGCTGTCTGGGTGGCGTCATTATACCCACTGCACACTAAACACTACACACTAAACGCCTGAGCTTATTCAATGGGCTGTCTGGGTGGGGTCATTATACCCACTGCACACTAAACACTACACACTAAACACTGTACACTAATCACTACACACTACACACTAAACACTACACACTAAACGTCTGAGTTTATTCAATGGACTGTCTGGGTGGCGTCATTATACCCACTGCACACTAAACACTACACACTAAACACTACACACTAAACACTACACACTAAACGCCTGAGCTTATTCAATGGGCTGTCTGGGTGGCGTCATTATACCCACTGCACACTAAACACTACACACTAAACACTACACACTAAACGCCTGAGCTTATTCAATGGGCTGTCTGGGTGGGGTCATTATACCCACTGCACACTAAACACTACACACTAAACACTACACACTAAACGCCTGAGCTTATTCAATGGGCTGTCTGGGTGGCGTCATTATACCCACTGCACACTAAACACTACACACTAAACACTACACACTAAACGCCTGAGCTCATTCAATGGGCTGTCTGGGTGGGGTCATTATACCCACTGCACACTAAACACTACACACTAAACACTACACACTAAACACTACACACTAAACGCCTGAGCTTATTCAACGGGCTGTCTGGGTGGCGTCATTATACCCACTGCCTCGGGCAGTCTCCAGATTCCCCGGTGAGTCACTCTCTCCAAGCAGTCCAGTCCAGTGCAGTCCACTCCCAGTGGTGGAAAAAGTACTCAATATTCTAAAAAAGTAAAAGTATCAATACTGCAATATAGAAATACTGTGTTACAAGTAGAAGTCCGGAATTCAAAATATACTACGAGCTTGTAGATCTGCTATTTTTCACATGATGCTAACACCAAAATGGGTTCCCGCCCAGAATGGGTTAATGGTTAATGATGGTTGTATAATTGTGCCGAGCATGAAGAGAAATGTAGCAGAGCCGAACGCCAAGATAAAATATTATATGCACATTTGTAAATATTATATGCACATTTGTATTCTCATTCTACAATAAATACGGTATTTGTTCAATCTATTAGTGAATTATCTGACTGAACTTTGGTTACTTTCCACCACTGCTCCGGCTCCAAACACCCAGAGCACCACGCCTTCTGTCATAGTAGAAGGCAGTGGCGTGCACAGACATTTAGAGGGGCAGGTGCTCAATTGAAAAAAAGGGCACCTTGTGCAGAACATTTTGGTGCTTTAGCTATTGAAAAATAGCAGATCTACGAGCTTGTAGGTCTGCTATTTATTTATTTTTATCGAAGAACCACTGACATAGAAACATAGCTTTAGATTGTGGGGGCCTAAATAATATAGTAGAAGCGTTTTTTTATCAAGATTTGATCAATGTCACCGCATGGTCCACACACTAAAAATTAAGAAAAAAAACAAAAAATAAATAAAGAGCACATTGCCTGCTCTAGCACCCCCTAGTGTCTATCTGTGCACGCCACTGGTAGAAGGCGTCCAGCGGTTTGACGATGTTGTGGAGTTTACAGTTTGCACTCACCCAGAGCTTGCTGTCATAGTAGAAGGCGTCCAGCAGTTTGACGATGTTGTGGTGGTCACACGAGGCCAGGATGTCTATCTCCACCATGTAGTCCTCCAGCTCCTCCTCTGTCTTGGTGTCGATCACTTTGGCAGCGGCCAGGACACCCGTCAGCTTGTTCTGGGCCTGCACGCGCGGTGAAAGTGTTAATGTTATGTCATCATACATTCTATACAAACTTAGCCTGGCACTGATCAGTCAGAATTTTCATTTAGTTTCACTTCATTATTCCAGAACATTTTTGTTTTAATGGACGTTGGTGATTCAGGGCTGGAGCCAGGCGGCGAATACAAGCTTGTAGATGTGTTACTTTTGGTGTGTGTCACTGCTAAGTTCTAAACCTTGCTACTTTTAAGTACAAGTAAAAGTGTTTTAGTACAATGTGACTGACCGGATCTATTTGCTGTGGCAATGTTGCACCTTTGGCCATGTCATCATTATACTATCTTCATTATGTAACTTGTGATGTCGATGCTGGAACAATATAGCTCAGCTGTGTGCACTCACTGTACTGTGCAGCCCTTCTAGGAAGATATTTCAAAGTAGCACCTGCATTGCAAACTAGCTAGTCCAAAACTGTTACTTTTCTGGAAATGGTCTTTGTTAATACTTTAATTGGTTAAATATTAAAACCCCACACACAGACCTATTTTGGACATGTCATTATTTATTTCACAAATAACAGTACTTTCGCTACTACTGTGCTACTACCGTCATACAACAGTAAAAAAAACAGGCCATTAATTCATGATAAAACATAGATAGAAAGATGAAATACGGAGACAAGGGTTTATTTTTGTGCCCCGACAGCGACAGTGCGACACTATACTAAGACATGTCTGGTATTAAAGTGGAAGCCTGTGGTGTGGTGTTTGTTTTGACTGCTGTGAAGGCAGGATGTCGCTGCTGCATTATGGGATGCAGCCACTTCCTGGTGACCCCGGGGGTGTCTTCCGGTGTCGACACCAAGGGCTGCCATTAAGGAAAGGTCATAAATGAAGTAAACCTGGCTATATTTAATGCGTGATAGTGATTCTCAACCTTTTTAATTTCAAAGGGACGACCCCCAGTTTGATCCGCATTTGGCCGCGACGGATCCCCATTTATTCTTTTTAACCCATTCTGACCTGAGATCAGATTCATACGAGGTTTCCACTGGGACACACACTGGTCTGTTAATCAATTTTGGGGCGGGAACCCCTTTTGGTGTTAGCATTATGCTATGCTTTAGCTATTGAAAAAGAGCAGATCTACAAGCTCATAGTGGCACGCTACGAGCTTGTAGGTCTGCCATTTGAAAAATCCGAATCGATTTTGAAAAAGTAAAAATGGGTTAACTCTGAGAGTGTGCAAATGTAACCATATGGACCCCAACGTTGTGAAACTGTGATTTAACTATTATCTAGTATCTACTACCTATTCCTTTGTTCAATTGATCATAAATGGGGACTCTAGGAAAGCATCCATCACCAGGACTGAATCATCAAGGCAGCGCAGCACGTTATAAATGGTTACTTATGGTCCATGATGGGGAATGGCCTAAAGCCCAGACACATACACACGCAGTACAGTACAAGTGCAATCTGCTATTCATAGATGGGCTTTAACAGAGCTTTGAAGTTCCACTGCCAGCAGGAACATTAACTCCTTGAGGGCAAAATGTGATGGGAAGTATAGTTCAACAACTAGCCATTATTTTTGTGATTATTCTATCAATATTATATATATATTTTTTAATTAATTGCATAATCGGGAAAGTGTGTTTTTAAATATTTTATATTTTTTAAATTTTATATTTTAAACATCAATCTGTTTGGCCAGTGTTGTGAGCTTGCAAATCTGCTCTTCTGTTTGCACTATACACAGGTTTAATGTTTGTCATAATGTACCTCGTTATGTCATATTGTCTCTTCATTGTTAATGGCGTTTAATGTTTGTGTTGGCACCGTTTGTTTTACATCACCCTTACATCACCAAATCAAGTTAAACTTTAATATATTAGCGCCACTCACTTCACACGGGTGTGATTTGTTTTAGGTTAGGGATCAATCTTTTTTATTAAATGATTGATCAATCATTTTTGATCAATCATTTTTATGAAATGATTGATTCTTTTTTATATTCAATTAAATTGATTACCGTAGTACGATTTAACTGTTGATATTGACTACCGTAATCCCTCTAATGTTTGCACAATAGGTTTATATGTGAGGTCTGCTGATTAATTAGGAACTTCTGATTCTGGATGGAGTCAAAGTGGGGTGCCCTCGTGATTTTGGGGGCATCCCCAGATGACAGTTAAGTGACAATTAAAGTTATTTTAAGACCTTTTTAAGAAAGAAAGAAAGAAAGAACTGCATCAAAAGTAATCAAACTATACTATTAAAAACTGGTCAAAGATTCGACCAAATTGTCAAATAATACAAGAAAGAAGCAAGCAACGCCTCACTTTGCGAGGCGTTGTGAACTTGATGATCATCTATTTTCACAATATTAATCTGTGGAACCGAGTCAAACTAAATTGATCCCCCCCACCCCTTTTCCCCCCCTCACTGTATACGTTTCTTTCCCCTTTTTACCTCCTTTATGGTGAATTCCTGTTCTGTTCTTTGACTATATAGAAGTGTCTATTTGTAGGTCTCTAAATGTTTTGATGAATTGAACAAGGTGGACCCTCTTGTAAACAAGTGTAACGCTTAATTGGATCGTCCACTCACAGTTAACAGTCTTTGTATTGAGTTTGTGCTTGAAATGTACTGTAATTCTGCAAACTGTTAATAAATATTTCAATCAATCAATAATGCCTCAACTCTCACAATTCAGGTCAAGTGCTTGTCAGGGAGGGGTACGCCCAGTAATGTGGGGTACGCCCAGTAATGTAGGGTATGCCCAGTAATGTGGGGTATGCCCAGTAATGTGGGGTATGCCCAGTAATGTGGGGTATGCCCAGTAATGTGGGGTACGCCCAGTAATGTGGGGTATGCCCAGTAATGTGGGGTATGCCCAGTAATGTGGGGTATGCCCAGTAATGTGGGGTATGCCCAGTAATGTGGGGTATGCCCAGTAATGTGGGGTATGCCCCAGTAATGTGGGGTATGCCCAGTAATGTGGGGTATGCCCAGTAATGTGGGGTATGCCCAGTAATGTGGGGTGTGCCCAGTAATGTGGGGTATGCCCAGTAATGTGGGGTGTGCCCAGTAATGAGGGGTATGCCCAGTAATGTGGGGTATGCCCAGTAATGTGGGGTATGCCCAGTAATGAGGGGTATGCCCAGTAATGTGGGGTATGCCCAGTAATGTGGGGTATGCCCAGTAATGTGGGGTATGCCCAGTAATGTGGGGTATGCCCAGTAATGTGGGGTATGCCCAGTAATGTGGGGTATGCCCAGTAATGTGGGGTATGCCCAGTAATGTGGGGTATGCCCAGTAATGTGGGGTGTGCCCAGTAATGAGGGGTATGCCCAGTAATGTGGGGTATGCCCAGTAATGTGGGGTATGCCCAGTAATGTGGGGTATGCCCAGTAATGTGGGGTATGCCCAGTAATGTGGGGTATGCCCAGTAATGTGGGGTATGCCCAGTAATGTGGGGTATGCCCAGTAATGTGAGGTATGCCCAGTAATGTGGGGTATGCCCAGTAATGTGGGGTATGCCCAGTAATGTGGGGTATGCCCAGTAATGTGGGGTATGCCCAGTAATGTGGGGTATGCCCAGTAATGTGGGGTATGCCCAGTAATGTCGGGTATGCCCAGTAATGTGGGGTATGCCCAGTAATGTCGGGTATGCCCAGTAATGTGGGGTATGCCCAGTAATGTGGGGTATGCCCAGTAATGTGGGGTATGCCCAGTAATGTGGGGTATGCCCAGTAATGTGGGATATGCCCAGTAATGTGGGGTATGCCCAGTAATGTGGGGTATGCCCTGTAATGTGGGGTATGCCCAGTAATGTGGGGTATGCCCAGTAATGTGGGGTATGCCCAGTAATGTGAGGTATGCCCAGTAATGTGGGGTATGCCCAGTAATGTGGGGTATGCCCAGTAATGTGGGGTATGCCCAGTAATGTGGGGTATGCCCAGTAATGTGGGGTATGCCCAGTAATGTGGGGTATGCCCAGTAATGTGGGGTATGCCCAGTAATGTGGGGTATGCCCAGTAATGTGGGGTATGCCCAGTAATGTGCGGTATGCCCAGTAATGTGGGGTATGCCCAGTAATGTCGGGTATGCCCAGTAATGTGGGGTATGCCCAGTAATGTGGGGTATGCCCAGTAATGTGGGGTATGCCCAGTAATGTGGGGTATGCCCAGTAATGTGGGGTATGCCCTGTAATGTGGGGTATGCCCAGTAATGTGGGGTATGCCCAGTAATGTGAGGTATGCCCAGTAATGTGGGGTATGCCCAGTAATGTCGGGTATGCCCAGTAATGTGGGGTATGCCCAGTAATGTGGGGTATGCCCAGTAATGTGGGGTATGCCCAGTAATGTGGGGTATGCCCAGTAATGTGGGGTATGCCCCAGTAATGTGGGGTATGCCCAGTAATGTGGGGTATGCCCAGTAATGTGGGGTATGCCCAGTAATGTGGGGTATGCCCAGTAATGTGGGGTATGCCCAGTAATGCCGGGTATGCCCAGTAATGTGGGGTATGTCCAGTAATGTGGGGTATGCCCAGTAATATGGGGTATGCCCAGTAATGTGGGGTATGCCCAGTAATGTGGGGTATGCCCAGTAATGTGGGGTATGCCCAGTAATGTGGGGTATGCCCAGTAATGTGGGGTAAGCCCAGTAATGTGGGGTATGCCCAGTAATGTGGGGTATGCCCAGTAATGTGAGGTATGCCCAGTAATGTGGGGTATGCCCAGTAGTGTGGGGTATGCCCAGTAATGTGGGGTATGCCCAGTAACCGGGTACTGTTGCCACTGGTCCATTGTTATTACATGTCGCAGAGCTTTCACTGGTGATCAAATTTCTGTCCGTCACACAAATGATGCTTCTGGCGCATTCCATACATTGGGGTCAGAGAAAACATGACGCTATTGAAATAATTAAAAGGTCATGAATTTGACCTGGGGTTAGCTTTATGTGAGGAGCAATCAAGGGCTGAGCGGAAATTGCAGGGGGGGGGGGGGGGGGTCTGTGTTTGTGACGCATGGATGGAAATACTATAAAGGAAAATAATATCACTATAAACAAGCTAGACAAGTTAACACATCTTTCCCGTGCCTGGAATATTTGTGAAATGTGTATGTAAAGATATATGTGCGTTAAAATCTGTTTGTAGTTTTTATCTACAGTATAGGCCTACTGGGAAATGATTGTGGTGGCTGGTCAATTCTGAAAGTATAGCTGTCCCTATGTATTTATTTATTTATTACATTGTTTCACGATAAGCAGTTGAGACGAATAACAGTCTGAAGTCCATAATTTATTCTGACCCCTCCGCCTATCTGCCCTGAACCCTTATCCATCATTACATTACGGATAATTAGTATGGACTTAGTAGACTGTTATTTATCTCAACTGCTCGTTATTGTTCAAGGTTTGCCAAAAATGTTATTTAGCCACATTCAAGTATAAAATGGGAATCATATTCAGAATAGGGCTTAAGCGGTTAATATCTTTTGCCCATAAGAAGTAAGAACTGATCTATGAATGGTTTATTAATACCGTTTGCCCATAAGAAGGAAGAACTGATCTATGAATGGTTTATTAACCAGGAATTGGTCTTTCTTGTAGCCTAAAAGCAGCCTCAGGCCGGCAGAGAACAGTGTCTTGAACAGGGATGTGACCTTTCCGGACCTGGCCCGCTTCAGGACTTCTCTGTATTCACACCTCAAAACAACCTGTTCAACCTGTTCATGCTACTAACCCTGCCCGTTCTGCTGTTTACTTCTGACCCCTGTTTCCAGGGACGGATTAACCCCCATGAGGGCCCCTGGGCCGGTCATTTTTGCAGGGCCCCCATAGCGCAACATTTTGTGTTTTTCCGTGTTTTTATCATGTTTTTGACCTAAATTTAACTAAATCAATGGCCAATGAAGGGCCCCAGGAGCCCTTTTCAGGGCGTCAAACCTAGTGCAGCCTTCCTCTTTCTCTCAGATCTGTGACCTCTCCTGGCCTGGCTTCAGGACTTCTCTGTATTCACACCTCAAAACAACCTGTTCAACCTGTTCATGCTACTAACACTGCCCGTTCTGCTGTTTACTTCTGACCCCTGTTTACAGTCACTGTACTGTACTCTCAATATGCTTGTCCAGAGAGAGTTGGGGGGATGGGGGAGTGGGTGGGAGAGGATGAGCAAGCTAACTGTATCTGTACAGTTAGCTTATTATGATGAAGCTAGTTATGATGAATATGATGAATTCCTGTTCTGTTCTTTAACTATATACTAGTGTCTATTTGTACGTCTCTAAATGTTTTGATGAATTGAACATGGTGGACCCTGTTGTAAACAAGTGTAATGCTTAATTGGCGGGTCATCCACTCACAGTTAACAGTCTTTGTATTGATTTTGTGCTTGAAATGTACTGCAATTCTGCAAACTGTTAATAAATATTTCAATCAATCAAAAAAAAAAATACATGTCTGTATTGTCTATTGTGCACTGTCTATTTGTGTAACTGCACTGTACTGTATATGTAATGTTTTTCCCTGTGTACGGGACGCCCTCTAAAATGAGATGCTGCATCTCAAGGGGCTATCCTCCTTTCAATAAAATTCTGACCAATGTCACCGAGAATGATGTTACAGTTGTTTTCATACTGTAATTACACATAATTATCGGATCGGATCGGATCGGATAATGGATCGGCCACCAATCCGATACCCGATCTAGAATTTTAGCCTGGATCGGCGCCGATCTCCGATACGAGTATCGGATCGGTGCATCCCTAGTTACACATGCACTGTGTGGTGGGTGGGTCACCCAATGTGACACATGACACACACATAGCACGCTGCCAAAAAGAGGAATTGTTCAGGAACAAAGGAAGTTAAAGAACAGACGCTTGATCATCATCATCAACAATATAGACGCCACTCAAAGAGGGGCCAGGGGGACCCCCCTCCCTCCACCCCTCCCAAAGGGTCATTTAAGGGGAGCTCCTCAGCAAAATAAATAAATAAAAGATTGATAGTTAGGTATACCACTATCAAATTGACCCTTATGGATGTGTAATGACAGTGTATAAAAGGAACCAAATGGACCCGTGTATTAACCCATTCTGAACGGGAACCCATTTTGGTGTTGGCATCATGTTATGCTTTAGCTATTGAAAAATAGCAGATCTACAAGCTCATAGCGCGCCACCGAGTGGCGCGATATGAGCTTGTAGGTCTGCTATTTTTGAAAAATCGAAGAACGACTGACATTTTTTTAGAATCTGATCTCAGGTCAGAATGGGTTAAAGGTTATAAGGCACTCTCAGTGTTAAAGGTATATTCAGTGATTTCACTAAAAAAAAACCTTAAGTTTCGTTTTTGGCTGTGGGACCCAGCCTTAGTTTCGTCCAATCAGGATAGAGTCAAAAACGAAACCTAAGGTTTTTTGACCCCCAGGGGTTAACTGGGGACAGTAGAGAGGATTATCACAACAAAACAAAAAAAAAAAGTGATGTTTGAATTAAGTGAAATCACTGAATATACCTTTAAATGTAAAGCGGTGCAGATTGACTCTCACCTTGTAGACCTTCCCAAAGGCTCCATCTCCCAGTTCTCTGAATATACCTTTAAATGTTTACAGTGCAGATTCACTCTCTCACCTTGTAGACTTTCCCAAAGGCTCCATCTCCCAGTTCTCCCACAACCTCCCAGATCTCCTCCGGATCCTCATCCCGGTGAACGTGTTCATACTGCTTCTTCTTCTTCTCGGCTCCCAGTTTAAAGATTTTACGGAAGTTAAAGAATGCCATATTGATTAAACCCGGCGGGGGGTGTACTGTGGGGTATAATAATAGGGTCCTTTAAATTGGGAAATTGACAATCTCCGCCCCCAAAACAAATGCTAATGTTATATAGACCCCCCCCCCCTTCCTCTGTTATAACTGCATTCTAAAGATGGTTCACGTGGTGTGGTCTTGGCAGCTTCCTTGCAGTGCGGGGTCCAAATCCCATGACAAAAACGTGGAAAGGATTGTAGGTCAATTTTTTTGTTCAAATAAGAATTTCAGATGTTATACATCAGTAAAGATCAAAGCCTCGTATAGCACATAGACCATATAATGATCTGGTTAAATCCAAAATGGGAAAGGAAAGGGTATACAGTCAATCCTCGGGCACATTTTGAGTCATTTTCCCCATCCTTGTGAAACAACATTTAAATAAATCCCACGTTGACAATTCGGTTCGGAGGTAATAGTAGTAGAAGTTCCCTTTTCATGTAAAAAAAACAAAAGTAGCAGTTGGAAAAAGCTCGTTGTTTTGTTCCAACCAACCAACAACAACAACAAAAAACTCCTAGCCCGACAAACACACTTTAAGCTGTCAGAAAACACACCGAAAACATGTAGAAAAAGGTCAAATAAAACGCATTGTTTCCTCAGACCGAAGCATCGGTTGTGTCCGGGGGTGAGAGTGAGACCCGGTCCATTGTTGAAAGGTAAAATAAAGGGTGAGACAGTCAGTAACGTGCGGTCTCTCCTCTCCTTGGTGAAAGCACGTCGGGCTCCAGACAGTAATCTAGCGGATTTAGTGTCGATGCGCGTCCACGAGGGAGGGCGCGCCGCCGCGAACCGTTCCGTTTTCTCTGTTGTTTTGTTGTGGCAGCGTCTAGTGAGCTAATCTAGTGAGCTAATTTAAGACTTCCGGTGGACGATCTCTTCAAAATAAGAGTACCCTCTAGAGTATTGAAAAAAAGTTTAATTTGCACATTAAAACTACAAATTAAGCATTTAAATGATGCTATATGATGCTATAAGACACACATTATGTTTCTGTGTAAGAATAAGTAATTAAATCCTTATAATAATAATAATAAAGTTATCTAAATGGATAAATGCTATTCACTGGAGTGCATGGACTTTATAAAGTGGACACTGGACAAAAGACGGCTCCGCAAGGCAACTATCTGGACATACCCACGCGTTCGGGGAGATGTCCTGTACCACACCCCACTCTCCGCTAAGCGGGAGAGGTGTAAAATTCACAGCAGCAGACCTTCTACTGGGGTCAAGGGCCAAGGCTGACAAAAAGTACCGTTTCCGGACCCAGAATGGACACTGGACAAAGAGGCCTCCGCGAGGCAACTATCTGGACATACCCACACGTTCGGGGAGATGTCCTATACCACACCCCACTCTCCGCTAAGCGGGAGAGGTGTAAAATTCACAGCAGCAGACCTTCTACTGGGGTCAAGGCTGACAAAAAGTACCGTTTCCGGACCCAGAATGGACACTGGACAAAAGACGGCTCCGCGAGGCAACTATCTGGACATACCCACGCGTTCGGGGAGATGTCCTGTACCACACCCCACTCTCCGCTAAGCGGGAGAGGTGTAAAATTCACAGCAGCAGACCTTCTACTGGGGTCAAGGCTGAAAAAAGTACCGTTTCCGGACCCAGAATGGACACTGGACAAAGAGGCCTCCGCGAGGCAACTATCTGGCCATACCCACACGTTCGGGGAGATGTCCTCTACCACACCACACTCTCCGCTAAGCGGGAGAGGTGTAAAATTCACAGCAGCAGACCTTCTACTGGGGTCAATGCTGACAAAAAGTACCGTTTCCGGACCCAGAATGGACACTGGACAAAGAGGCCTCCGCGAGGCAACTATCTGGACATACCCACACGTTCGGGGAGATGTCCTCTACCACACCCCACTCTCCGCTAAGCGGGAGAGGTGTAAAATTCACAGCAGCAGACCTTCTACTGTGGTCAACGCTGAAAAAAGTACCGTTTCCGGACCCAGAATGGACACTGGACAAAGAGGCCTCCGCGAGGCAACTATCTGGACATACCCACACGTTCGGGGAGATGTCCTCTACCACACCCCACTCTCCGCTAAGCGGGAGAGGTGTAAAATTCACAGCAGCAGACCTTCTACTGGGGTCAATGCTGACAAAAAGTATCGTTTCCGGACCCAGAATGGACACTGGACAAAGAGGCCTCCGCGAGGCAACTATCTGGACATACCCACACGTTCGGGGAGATGTCCTCTACCACACCACACTCTCCGCTAAGCGGGAGAGGTGTAAAATTCACAGCAGCAGACCTTCTACTGGGGTCAAGGCTGACAAAAAGTACCGTTTCCGGACCCAGAATGGACACTGGACAAAAGACGGCTCCGCGAGGCAACTATCTGGACATACCCACGCGTTCGGGGAGATGTCCTGTACCACACCCCACTCTCCGCTAAGCGGGAGAGGTGTAAAATTCACAGCAGCAGACCTTCTACTGTGGTCAACGCTGAAAAAAGTACCGTTTCCGGACCCAGAATGGACACTGGACAAAGAGGCCTCCGCGAGGCAACTATCTGGACATACCCACGCGTTCGGGGAGATGTCCTCTACCACACCACACTCTCCGCTAAGCGGGAGAGGTGTAAAATTCACAGCAGCAGACCTTCTACTGGGGGTCAACGCTCAAAAAAGTGCTGTGCCTTGGGGCATTGACATGAAATCACTTTCTCTACGCAAGCTAAGTCAGGTCAAGGAGTTACCTCTAGCTTTGGAATGGGTGTCACTTGTGTGCGTTGATTGCATCTGTCTGTGCATTTATGCATTTGTTTGTCCTGACGAAACTTGATTATTTCTCGACTGTTTATTTTCTCGTATGACACGACATAGAAACTACTTGTGACTACTGTCTTTGTGTGCTGTCGAGCGGATGTTCTTTGCATCAAAGGTATAGCCTGCTGTGTCATTCGATTCATTTGTCCAGATATGCCATTTATGATCTTTAAGGATGTACAATGACGCATATGGTGGCCTGTCGAAAAATACACACATACTGGTCAAAGCATACTCATTTTGGTGGTACAGACAGGATAAATTGAACGTTTTTGGAATTTTTGTGCCAGCTCTTAACAGGAGAAGTAAGGTCTGTGGGCTGTTAATTACTTCATATGTTGATAAGCTCTTTTCCTGCTGACATGTTTCACATTGTTCAGATTGAGCAGGTAATATTTGTGCAATAGTGTCTAAGATGCCTTTTTGTGACACGTCAAGTGGCTGCACTATGAATTGTGACATGTTCTTTGTAGATGGTAAGGCCTTGTCACCACATTGAGTACAACTATACAGACTAAGACTTTTCAGGCAAAGCAGGTCATCTCCAAGGAAAGGAGACCGAAGTGTGTATTCTACAAAGCTGTTTAATATGGTGCATTCTTCTGTCCTAGAACATTTCTGAGACACTAATGACACTGATGTGTTGGCTAGATTGAATTTCTCAAGTTTCCGTCTAAATGTTGAGTCCTGCGCTGCTGCTTCTTCAAGCCGTGTGTGACATTTTTTGATAGCAGATGTCTGTTGTAGAAATGTTAGAATTGGTAATGGTATAGCTTCACACATATTGTCATTTAGACTTTCATTGCATAAAACCACATCATCATCTTCTTCCAAATTGTCCTCCGTTATTGTTCTGTTAATTGCTTTCAACTGTCCAGGCACAGAATGTACAGATGTCTGTATGTTTTGCTTGAACAACTGTGTGGACACCACACATACTCAACCAAACTACTAGTTTGTGTATAAAATCTAATGGGTCATTGTGCATTCCTAAGGCCAAGTAAGATGCTATTCACTAGTTGTTGAGTGACACCACAGATTGTTTTGCAATCAAATGTGTGACCTGGATTTTGAAAAAAACGCTTGAATGAGAGCTGCTAAATTCCCCGGCATAGATGACAACTGAACCATCGAAGTAGGTGTCAATGGTTTCAATTTATCTTGTACTACTTGTAGATGCAGTATACCCACGCGTTCGGGGAGATGTCCTGTACCACACCCCACTCTCCGCTAAGTGGGAGAGGTGTAAAATTCACGGCAGCAGACCTTCTACTGAGGTCAACGCTCAAAAAAGTGCTGTGCCTTGGGGCATTGACAATTATTTAATTAACGAATTAAATAACCTTATTTTATTCTGAAGGCAACCGGATGTCTTAAATTAGCTAGCTCTCAGACAGGAAATTCTAAATTAGCTCATTAGACAGAGCCAAATATCTGTCTGAGAGTGGAGCCTGCCTGGCAAATTACATGGGGGGTCCTTTTTGTGGGCTTGGCCGAAAGTGGGCGTTACCAAAAGGTGGGCGTGGCCATGGCCGCCAGAAGTCTGTCAGATTTTGACAGCTTCAAATTAGTGTTAAACATAATATAACCCAATTGACTCCAGTCCTCTCTGTTTAATATATCTATAATGAAACTATATAAACTATGCATATACCATGAAGTGCTATGACTACTAGCTCTGGTCCATAGCTCTAATGCGTTTCATTTAGAGCTATGTTACTCTAAACTTCCCCGCTCGCATGAATGCAGACCAGCCTCTACTCTTTGGCGTAAATAAAAAGAACGTTTTTGCTACACATAAAAACAAAGGCGAGTTGTGTCATTAGAAAGCCTACTTTGGTAATTGGTTCTAGTTCTAGTGAACAGAAATAATAAATAAATAGACTTGGTAACCTAACTGTAGGGAGTGCAAACACATTAAAGAACCTGGGGGTTATCATCTATGAAAAGGCAACACAATGAGCAGAAAATAAAAATGAACCATGTAAATACAACAAATTGAGCAGAGCACTGCAGGGAGTTGAACCCCATTCCGGTAAACCAGAAGTACCACAACCAGTGCCATTTTTGTATGCCCTCCGAGACTATGGACTATAGCCTTTCGCTTTTCCGCGATTTAACCTTTTTTCAAATCGTGAACAATGATGAAGAATCGCGCACTATAGCATGCCACTTAATGACCTTGGGGTCATCAAGGTCATTAATATATATTGATCAATAACCTTGAGCAGTATAAATGACCTTCAATAAGACTAGTAAATGACCTTGACCAGTATAAATGACCTTGACAAGTACAAATGACCTTGACCAGTATAAATGACCGTGACCAGTATATGACTGACCAGTATAAATTACCTTCATGAGACTAGTAAATGACCTTGACCAGTATAAATGACCTTCATAAGACTAGTAAATGATCTTCACCAGTATGAATTACCTTGACCAGTATGCGGTCCGTGACCATGGACTATAGCCTTTCGCTTTTCCTTGATTTTCACCTTTTTTTTAAATCCTCAACAATGATGAAGAATCGCACACAATAGCGCGCCGCTCAATGACCTGAGACCATGGACCAATGAACCATGTAAATATAACACATTGAGCAGGGCACTGCAGGGAGTTGAACCCCGTTCCGGTAAACCAGAAGTCCGACACCAGTGCCTTAGTTTTTGTGTTGTTGTTCATTTACAGGTCCAGGTGTGCATACGCATGTGCGCCTGTGCGTGTGTAGGTGCATTTGTGCATGTCTGTGCACGCTTCAATGACCACTGTTGGTAGGACCTCAGGGAGCCACCCATAATTCACAACGGTCACAGCGAACTCTGTTGCATCACAACTGGTGGCCAACAGTCGTAACCAACACCGCCACCGACCCACAGGAGAATACCATCGCACAGTGGTATCAGACCAACCACAATCAGCCAGCCCTCAAACCAAACCCTTCGACCTAGAAGAACTCGAAACTGCAATGGGAAAGTTGAAACCCGGAAAAGCAGCAGGGATTGATGACATACTGGCAGAAATTATACAGCACCTGGAACCTAACGCAAAGACCTGGCTCGTAGGGATGCTGAATACATGCATGGCACAGAAAACCATCCCTTCTGTCTGGAGAACGGCCAAAGTGGTTGCAATCCCTAAACCTGGCAAAGACCCATCATCCCCAAAGAGCTACCGACCCATTTCCCTCCTCTGCATCACCTACAAGAGAGGCTGCTACTCCAACGCCTCATGCCACTCATAGACACCAAACTGACTAAAGACCAAGCTGGTTTCCGTCCCGGCCGCTCCTGTGCTGGACAGAGCTCAACCTCACCCAACACATTGAGGATGGGTTTGAGGGAAAACAAATAACTGGAGCAGCAACTGGAGGGCGAAGCAAGCACGCAGGCAGCTTGTGCCTGCCTGCCTGCGTGCGTGCCTGCCTGCCTTCCTCATGTGGAAGCTGCGTAGTTGAGTTTGTGTGTGTCTTTCTTTTTCTGTCTTTCTTTCTTAGGACGAAGATCAAGGTAGACGCCGTTGGAAGGCTCAACACAAGCCGATGCCCCTAGAGATCCATCCCAAAGCTTCCCTCAGGGAGTCCAGCAAGCCAGCTAGCCAGCAAGCCCGCCCAGTCAGCCAACGCAGCCAGCCAGCTCCGCCAGTCAGCCAGTGTAGAAAGTCAGGCTGCCAAGCCAGCGCACATCAGCCCTTGCAGTCAACCATTGTAGCCATACCAGCCTTGCTCAGTCAGCTCAGCCAGGCCTCTCTCGAGGCCTGGCTCTCTGTCTGCCTGGCCCGGTCTGCCCCGCCCTGCCTTGTAGCAACAGAACCAGCCTTGCTGGCAAGCCAGCCAGCTCAGAATACGAGCTCAGCAAGCCAGCGCAGCTGGCAAGCACGCAGTTAGTCTAAACCAGTTTCAGACTGGCAGGCCAAGGCAGACAGACAGGAAGACCGAGGCGCCTAGGCAGGCAGACAGGCCAGGAAGGCAACAAAGTGCAGGCAGGGGGACTGTCCGGCCTAAGGCTGCGCTGCAAGGGTTGGAGCCTGGCCAGCTCCTGCTGGTCTAGACTGAGTGGCTGTGGCTGCACAGTAAGGCTGCGGTAACCTAGTCTGGGCTTGCTGCTGCACTGGCTTGCTCAGCTCGCATTCTGAGCTGGCTGGCTTTCCAGAAAGGCTGGTTCTGTTGCTGCAAGGCAGGGCAGGGCAGACCGGGCCAGGCAGACAGAGAGCCAGGCCTCAAGAGAGGCCTGGCTGAGCTGACTGAGCAAGGCTGGTATGGCTGCAATGGCTGACTGCAAGGGCTGATATGCTCTGGCTTGGCAGCCTGACTTTCTACACTGGCTGACTGGCGGAGCTGACTGGCTGCGTTGGCTGACTGGGCAGGCTTGCTGGCTAGCTGGCTTGCTGTGCTCCCTGAGGGAAGCTTTGGGATGGATCTCTAGGGGCATCGGCTAGTGTTGAGCCTTCCTATGGCGTCTACCTTGATCTCCGTCCTAAGAAAGAAAGACAGAAAAAGAAAGACACACACAAACCCAACTATGCAGCTTCCACCTGAGGAACCGAGACGCAAGAAAAGAACTGAGCGTCACTTGGGATGGTCACAAACTCTCCAACCATACCCACCCCATGTATCTTGGAGTTACACTGGACAGGACACTCTTCTTCAAAAAAACACCTGGAGAACACAAAAGCCACGGTCAACACCCACAATAACATCCTGTGAAAACTAGTGAACTCCCAAGTGGGGCGCAGACCCACAAACAATCCGTGCAACTGCCATGGCCCTGTCTTTCTCTACAGCAGAGTATTCCTGCTCAAGCTGGAGCCGATCACGTCACACCAAATTGGTCGACACAGCCCTAAATGACACCTGTCGCATCATCACGGGATGGGTCAAGAAAACACCTGTCCCGTCCGTGCCTTTATGCGCTAGCCGGCACCTCCCCCCGCACATCAGACGACTGTGTAACGCTCAAGATGAATGGAAAACACAGGAGATAGACAGTGAAGTCTGGAATGAAATGATAGAGAACACCTCACACACACAGTTTCCTTTCGTGGCTGTTTACATTCGAGGGTCGCCGGTCCTCTCAAACGGAACAGTTTAACGTCATGCCCAGGACGAAAAGATATAGAGAACACCATAATGACAAATGACAAATAACAGCAGGAAGGCATGGGCCACAATCCACCGTCTTGGCAAAGACCACACCACCCATAATTCACAACGGTCACAGCAAATTCTGTTGCATCACAACTAGTGTAGGTATTGGATGGAGCCCGCACACCACAGTGGGTCGGTGGCGGTGTTGGTTACAACTGTTGGCCACCAGTTGTGACCAAGACCGCCACCAACCCACAGGAGAATACCATCGCACAGTGGTATCAGACCAACCACAATCAGCCAGCCTTCAAACCAAACCCTTCGACCTAGAAGAACGTGAAACTGCAATGGGAAAGTTGAAACCCGGAAAAGCAGCAGGGATTGATGACCTACTAGCAGAAATGATACAGCACCTGGGACCTAACGGAAAGACCTGGCTTGTGGGGATGCTGAACACATGCATAGCACAGAAAACCATCCCTTCTGTCTGGAAAAAGGCCAAAGTGGTTGCAATCTCTAAACCTGGCAAAGACCCATTATCCCCAAAGAGCTACCGACCCATTTCCCTCCTCTGCATCACCTACAAGCCTATCCCGTCACACCAAATTGGTCGACACAGCCCTAAATGACACCTGTGGCATCATCATAGGATGCATCAAGACAACACCTGACCCTGTCCCAACACCTGTTTACATTCGAGGGTCGCCGGTCCTCTCGAACGGAACAGTTTAACGTCATGCCCAGGACGAAAAGATATAGAGAACACCAACATGACAAATAACAGCAGGAAGGCATGGGCCACAATCCACCGTCTTGGCAAAGACCACACCACCCATAATTCACAACGGTCACAGCAAACTCTATTGCATCACAACTGGTGTAGTTATTGGATGGAGCCCGCACACCACCAAAAAAAAGAAAAACAACATACTATAGTATGCCCTCCGTGACCATGGACTTTAGCCTTTCGCTTTTCTGCAATTTAACCTTTTTTCAAATCCTCAACAATGATGAAGAATCGCGCACTATAGCGTGCCACTTAATGACCTTGACCAATATCAATGACCTTGAGCAGTATAAATTACCTTCAATAAGACTAGTAAATGACCTTGACCAGTATAAATGACCTTGACAAGTACAAATGACCTTGACCAGTATAAATGACCTTCACCAGTAGAAATGACCGTGACCAGTATATGACTGACCAGTATAAATTACCTTCATGAGACTAGTAATTGACCTTGACCAGTATAAATGACCTTTAGAAGACTAGTAAATGATCTTCACCAGTATAAATGACCTTTAGAAGACTAGTAAATGATCTTCACCAGTATAAATGACCTTGACCAGTATGCGGTCCGTGACCATGGACTATAGCCTTTTGCTTTTCCTTGATTTTCACCTTTAAAAAATCCTCAACAATGATGAAGAATCGCACACTATAGCGTGCCGCTCAATGACCTGAGACCATGGACCAATGAATGAAATACAACACATTGAGCAGGGCACTGCAGGGAGTTGAACCCCGTTCCGGTAAACCAGAAGTCCGACACCAGTGCCTTAGTTTTTGTGTTGTTGTTCATTTAAAGGTCCAGGTGTGCATACGCATGTGCCCCTGTGTGTGTAGGTGCATGTGTGCATGTGTGTGCACGCTTCAATGACCACTGTTGGACCCAATGGCGATCAAGGACCTCAGGGAGCCACCCATAATTCACAACAGTCACAGCGAACTCTGTTGCATCACAACTGGTGGCCAACAGTCGTAACCAACACCGCCACGACCCACAGGAGAATACCATCGCACAGTGGTATCAGACCAACCACAATCAGCCAGCCCTCAAACCAAACCCTTCGACCTAGAAGAACTCAAAACTGCAATGGGAAAGTTGAAACCCGGAAAAGCAGCAGGGATTGATGACATACTGGCAGAAATTATACAGCACCTGGAACCTAACGCAAAGACCTGGCTCGTGGGGATGCTGAACACATGCATGGCACAGAAAACCATCCCTTCTGTCTGGAGAAAAGCCAAAGTGGTTGCAATCCCCAAACCTGGCAAAGACCCATCATCCTCAAAGAGCTACCGACCCATTTCCCTCCTCTGCATCACCTACAAGAGAGGCTGCTACTCCAACGCCTCATACCACTCATAGACACCAAGCTGACTAAAGACCAAGCTGGTTTCCGTCCCGTCCTGTGCTGGACAGAGCTCAACCTCACCCAACACATTGAGGATGGGTTTGAGGGAAAACAAATAACTGGAGCAGCAACTGGAGGGCGAAGCAAGCACGCAGGCAGCTTGTGCCTGCCTGCGTGCCTGCCTGCCTTCCTCATGTGGAAGCTGCATAGTTGAGTTTGTGTGTGTGTTTCTTTTTCCGTCTTTCTTTCTTAGGACGAAGATCAAGGTAGACGCCGTTGGAAGGCTCAACACAAGCCGATGCCCCTAGAGATCCATCCCAAAGCTTCCCTCAGGGAGTCCAGCAAGCCAGCTAGCCAGCAAGCCCGCCCAGTCAGCCAACGCAGCCAGCCAGCTCCGCCAGTCAGCCAGTGTAGAAAGTCAGGCTGCCAAGCCAGCGCACATCAGCCCTTGCAGTCAACCATTGTAGCCATACCAGCCTTGCTCAGTCAGCTCAGCCAGGCCTCTCTCGAGGCCTGGCTCTCTGTCTGCCTGGCCCGGTCTGCCCCGCCCTGCCTTGCAGCAACAGAACCAGCCTTGCTGGCAAGCCAGCCAGGTCAGAATACGAGCTCAGCAAGCCAGCACAGCTGGCAAGCACGCAGTTAGTCTAAACCAGTTTCAGACTGGCAGGCCAAGGCAGACAGACAGGAAGACCGAGGCGCCTAGGCAGGCAGACAGGCCAGGAAGGCAACAAAGTGCAGGCAGGGGGACTGTCCGGCCTAAGGCTGCGCTGCAAGGGTTGGAGCCTGGCCAGCTCCTGCTGGTCTAGACTGAGTGGCTGTGGCTGCACAGTAAGGCTGCGGTAACCTAGTCTGGGCTTGCTGCTGCACTGGCTTGCTCAGCTCGCATTCTGAGCTGGCTGGCTTTCCAGAAAGGCTGGTTCTGTTGCTGCAAGGCAGGGCAGGGCAGACCGGGCCAGGCAGACAGAGAGCCAGGCCTCAAGAGAGGCCTGGCTGAGCTGACTGAGCAAGGCTGGTATGGCTGCAATGGCTGACTGCAAGGGCTGATATGCTCTGGCTTGGCAGCCTGACTTTCTACACTGGCTGACTGGCGGAGCTGACTGGCTGCGTTGGCTGACTGGGCAGGCTTGCTGGCTAGCTGGCTTGCTGTGCTCCCTGAGGGAAGCTTTGGGATGGATCTCTAGGGGCATCGGCTAGTGTTGAGCCTTCCTATGGCGTCTACCTTGATCTCCGTCCTAAGAAAGAAAGACAGAAAAAGAAAGACACACACAAACCCAACTATGCAGCTTCCACCTGAGGAACCGAGACGCAAGAAAAGAACTGAGCGTCACTTGGGATGGTCACAAACTCTCCAACCATACCCACCCCATGTATCTTGGAGTTACACTGGACAGGACACTCTTCTTCAAAAAAACACCTGGAGAACACAAAAGCCACGGTCAACACCCACAATAACATCCTGTGAAAACTAGTGAACTCCCAAGTGGGGCGCAGACCCACAAACAATCCGTGCAACTGCCATGGCCCTGTCTTTCTCTACAGCAGAGTATTCCTGCTCAAGCTGGAGCCGATCACGTCACACCAAATTGGTCGACACAGCCCTAAATGACACCTGTCGCATCATCACGGGATGGGTCAAGAAAACACCTGTCCCGTCCGTGCCTTTATGCGCTAGCCGGCACCTCCCCCCGCACATCAGACGACTGTGTAACGCTCAAGATGAATGGAAAACACAGGAGATAGACAGTGAAGTCTGGAATGAAATGATAGAGAACACCTCACACACACAGTTTCCTTTCGTGGCTGTTTACATTCGAGGGTCGCCGGTCCTCTCAAACGGAACAGTTTAACGTCATGCCCAGGACGAAAAGATATAGAGAACACCATAATGACAAATGACAAATAACAGCAGGAAGGCATGCGCCACAATCCACCGTCTTGGCAAAGACCACACCACCCATAATTCACAACGGTCACAGCAAATTCTGTTGCATCACAACTAGTGTAGGTATTGGATGGAGCCCGCACACCACAGTGGGTCGGTGGCGGTGTTGGTTACAACTGTTGGCCACCAGTTGTGACCAAGACCGCCACCAACCCACAGGAGAATACCATCGCACAGTGGTATCAGACCAACCACAATCAGCCAGCCTTCAAACCAAACCCTTCGACCTAGAAGAACGTGAAACTGCAATGGGAAAGTTGAAACCCGGAAAAGCAGCAGGGATTGATGACCTACTAGCAGAAATGATACAGCACCTGGGACCTAACGGAAAGACCTGGCTTGTGGGGATGCTGAACACATGCATAGCACAGAAAACCATCCCTTCTGTCTGGAAAAAGGCCAAAGTGGTTGCAATCCCTAAACCTGGCAAAGACCCATTATCCCCAAAGAGCTACCGACCCATTTCCCTCCTCTGCATCACCTACAAGCCTATCCCGTCACACCAAATTGGTCGACACAGCCCTAAATGACACCTGTGGCATCATCATAGGATGCATCAAGACAACACCTGACCCTGTCCCAACACCTGTTTACATTCGAGGGTCGCCGGTCCTCTCGAACGGAACAGTTTAACGTCATGCCCAGGACGAAAAGATATAGAGAACACCAACATGACAAATAACAGCAGGAAGGCATGGGCCACAATCCACCGTCTTGGCAAAGACCACACCACCCATAATTCACAACGGTCACAGCAAACTCTATTGCATCACAACTGGTGTAGTTATTGGATGGAGCCCGCACACCACCAAAAAAAAGAAAAACAACATACTATAGTATGCCCTCCGTGA
Source organism: Protomyctophum parallelum (assembly GCF_964188405.1). Lineage (NCBI taxonomy): Eukaryota > Metazoa > Chordata > Actinopteri > Myctophiformes > Myctophidae > Protomyctophum > Protomyctophum parallelum. Next base: position 5,100,272 of record NC_139702.1, on the reverse strand, counting down.
CCATGGACTTTAGCCTTTCGCTTTTCTGCAATTTAACCTTTTTTCAAATCCTCAACAATGATGAAGAATCGCGCACTATAGCGTGCCACTTAATGACCTTGACCAATATCAATGACCTTGAGCAGTATAAATTACCTTCAATAAGACTAGTAAATGACCTTGACCAGTATAAATGACCTTGACAAGTACAAATGACCTTGACCAGTATAAATGACCTTCACCAGTAGAAATGACCGTGACCAGTATATGACTGACCAGTATAAATTACCTTCATGAGACTAGTAATTGACCTTGACCAGTATAAATGACCTTTAGAAGACTAGTAAATGATCTTCACCAGTATAAATGACCTTTAGAAGACTAGTAAATGATCTTCACCAGTATAAATGACCTTGACCAGTATGCGGTCCGTGACCATGGACTATAGCCTTTTGCTTTTCCTTGATTTTCACCTTTAAAAAATCCTCAACAATGATGAAGAATCGCACACTATAGCGTGCCGCTCAATGACCTGAGACCATGGACCAATGAATGAAATACAACACATTGAGCAGGGCACTGCAGGGAGTTGAACCCCGTTCCGGTAAACCAGAAGTCCGACACCAGTGCCTTAGTTTTTGTGTTGTTGTTCATTTAAAGGTCCAGGTGTGCATACGCATGTGCCCCTGTGTGTGTAGGTGCATGTGTGCATGTGTGTGCACGCTTCAATGACCACTGTTGGACCCAATGGCGATCAAGGACCTCAGGGAGCCACCCATAATTCACAACAGTCACAGCGAACTCTGTTGCATCACAACTGGTGGCCAACAGTCGTAACCAACACCGCCACGACCCACAGGAGAATACCATCGCACAGTGGTATCAGACCAACCACAATCAGCCAGCCCTCAAACCAAACCCTTCGACCTAGAAGAACTCAAAACTGCAATGGGAAAGTTGAAACCCGGAAAAGCAGCAGGGATTGATGACATACTGGCAGAAATTATACAGCACCTGGAACCTAACGCAAAGACCTGGCTCGTGGGGATGCTGAACACATGCATGGCACAGAAAACCATCCCTTCTGTCTGGAGAAAAGCCAAAGTGGTTGCAATCCCCAAACCTGGCAAAGACCCATCATCCTCAAAGAGCTACCGACCCATTTCCCTCCTCTGCATCACCTACAAGAGAGGCTGCTACTCCAACGCCTCATACCACTCATAGACACCAAGCTGACTAAAGACCAAGCTGGTTTCCGTCCCGTCCTGTGCTGGACAGAGCTCAACCTCACCCAACACATTGAGGATGGGTTTGAGGGAAAACAAATAACTGGAGCAGCAACTGGAGGGCGAAGCAAGCACGCAGGCAGCTTGTGCCTGCCTGCGTGCCTGCCTGCCTTCCTCATGTGGAAGCTGCATAGTTGAGTTTGTGTGTGTGTTTCTTTTTCCGTCTTTCTTTCTTAGGACGAAGATCAAGGTAGACGCCGTTGGAAGGCTCAACACAAGCCGATGCCCCTAGAGATCCATCCCAAAGCTTCCCTCAGGGAGTCCAGCAAGCCAGCTAGCCAGCAAGCCCGCCCAGTCAGCCAACGCAGCCAGCCAGCTCCGCCAGTCAGCCAGTGTAGAAAGTCAGGCTGCCAAGCCAGCGCACATCAGCCCTTGCAGTCAACCATTGTAGCCATACCAGCCTTGCTCAGTCAGCTCAGCCAGGCCTCTCTCGAGGCCTGGCTCTCTGTCTGCCTGGCCCGGTCTGCCCCGCCCTGCCTTGCAGCAACAGAACCAGCCTTGCTGGCAAGCCAGCCAGGTCAGAATACGAGCTCAGCAAGCCAGCACAGCTGGCAAGCACGCAGTTAGTCTAAACCAGTTTCAGACTGGCAGGCCAAGGCAGACAGACAGGAAGACCGAGGCGCCTAGGCAGGCAGACAGGCCAGGAAGGCAACAAAGTGCAGGCAGGGGGACTGTCCGGCCTAAGGCTGCGCTGCAAGGGTTGGAGCCTGGCCAGCTCCTGCTGGTCTAGACTGAGTGGCTGTGGCTGCACAGTAAGGCTGCGGTAACCTAGTCTGGGCTTGCTGCTGCACTGGCTTGCTCAGCTCGCATTCTGAGCTGGCTGGCTTTCCAGAAAGGCTGGTTCTGTTGCTGCAAGGCAGGGCAGGGCAGACCGGGCCAGGCAGACAGAGAGCCAGGCCTCAAGAGAGGCCTGGCTGAGCTGACTGAGCAAGGCTGGTATGGCTGCAATGGCTGACTGCAAGGGCTGATATGCTCTGGCTTGGCAGCCTGACTTTCTACACTGGCTGACTGGCGGAGCTGACTGGCTGCGTTGGCTGACTGGGCAGGCTTGCTGGCTAGCTGGCTTGCTGTGCTCCCTGAGGGAAGCTTTGGGATGGATCTCTAGGGGCATCGGCTAGTGTTGAGCCTTCCTATGGCGTCTACCTTGATCTCCGTCCTAAGAAAGAAAGACAGAAAAAGAAAGACACACACAAACCCAACTATGCAGCTTCCACCTGAGGAACCGAGACGCAAGAAAAGAACTGAGCGTCACTTGGGATGGTCACAAACTCTCCAACCATACCCACCCCATGTATCTTGGAGTTACACTGGACAGGACACTCTTCTTCAAAAAAACACCTGGAGAACACAAAAGCCACGGTCAACACCCACAATAACATCCTGTGAAAACTAGTGAACTCCCAAGTGGGGCGCAGACCCACAAACAATCCGTGCAACTGCCATGGCCCTGTCTTTCTCTACAGCAGAGTATTCCTGCTCAAGCTGGAGCCGATCACGTCACACCAAATTGGTCGACACAGCCCTAAATGACACCTGTCGCATCATTACGGGATGGGTCAAGAAAACACCTGTCCCGTCCGTGCCTTTATGCGCTAGCCGGCACCTCCCCCCGCACATCAGACGACTGTGTAACGCTCAAGATGAATGGAAAACACAGGAGATAGACAGTGAAGTCTGGAATGAAATGATAGAGAACACCTCACACACACAGTTTCCTTTCGTGGCTGTTTACATTCGAGGGTCGCCGGTCCTCTCAAACGGAACAGTTTAACGTCATGCCCAGGACGAAAAGATATAGAGAACACCATAATGACAAATGACAAATAACAGCAGGAAGGCATGGGCCACAATCCACCGTCTTGGCAAAGACCACACCACCCATAATTCACAACGGTCACAGCAAATTCTGTTGCATCACAACTAGTGTAGGTATTGGATGGAGCCCGCACACCACAGTGGGTCGGTGGCGGTGTTGGTTACAACTGTTGGCCACCAGTTGTGACCAAGACCGCCACCAACCCACAGGAGAATACCATCGCACAGTGGTATCAGACCAACCACAATCAGCCAGCCTTCAAACCAAACCCTTCGACCTAGAAGAACGTGAAACTGCAATGGGAAAGTTGAAACCCGGAAAAGCAGCAGGGATTGATGACCTACTAGCAGAAATGATACAGCACCTGGGACCTAACGGAAAGACCTGGCTTGTGGGGATGCTGAACACATGCATAGCACAGAAAACCATCCCTTCTGTCTGGAAAAAGGCCAAAGTGGTTGCAATCCCTAAACCTGGCAAAGACCCATTATCCCCAAAGAGCTACCGACCCATTTCCCTCCTCTGCATCACCTACAAGCCTATCCCGTCACACCAAATTGGTCGACACAGCCCTAAATGACACCTGTGGCATCATCATAGGATGCATCAAGACAACACCTGACCCTGTCCCAACACCTGTTTACATTCGAGGGTCGCCGATCCTCTCGAACGGAACAGTTTAACGTCATGCCCAGGACGAAAAGATATAGAGAACACCAACATGACAAATAACAGCAGGAAGGCATGGGCCACAATCCACCGTCTTGGCAAAGACCACACCACCCATAATTCACAACGGTCACAGCAAACTCTATTGCATCACAACTGGTGTAGTTATTGGATGGAGCCCGCACACCACCAAAAAAAAGAAAAACAACATACTATAGTATGCCCTCCGTGACCATGGACTTTAGCCTTTCGCTTTTCTGCAATTTAACCTTTTTTCAAATCCTCAACAATGATGAAGAATCGCGCACTATAGCGTGCCACTTAATGACCTTGACCAATATCAATGACCTTGAGCAGTATAAATTACCTTCAATAAGACTAGTAAATGACCTTGACCAGTATAAATGACCTTGACAAGTACAAATGACCTTGACCAGTATAAATGACCTTCACCAGTAGAAATGACCGTGACCAGTATATGACTGACCAGTATAAATTACCTTCATGAGACTAGTAATTGACCTTGACCAGTATAAATGACCTTTAGAAGACTAGTAAATGATCTTCACCAGTATAAATGACCTTTAGAAGACTAGTAAATGATCTTCACCAGTATAAATGACCTTGACCAGTATGCGGTCCGTGACCATGGACTATAGCCTTTTGCTTTTCCTTGATTTTCACCTTTAAAAAATCCTCAACAATGATGAAGAATCGCACACTATAGCGTGCCGCTCAATGACCTGAGACCATGGACCAATGAATGAAATACAACACATTGAGCAGGGCACTGCAGGGAGTTGAACCCCGTTCCGGTAAACCAGAAGTCCGACACCAGTGCCTTAGTTTTTGTGTTGTTGTTCATTTAAAGGTCCAGGTGTGCATACGCATGTGCCCCTGTGTGTGTAGGTGCATGTGTGCATGTGTGTGCACGCTTCAATGACCACTGTTGGACCCAATGGCGATCAAGGACCTCAGGGAGCCACCCATAATTCACAACAGTCACAGCGAACTCTGTTGCATCACAACTGGTGGCCAACAGTCGTAACCAACACCGCCACGACCCACAGGAGAATACCATCGCACAGTGGTATCAGACCAACCACAATCAGCCAGCCCTCAAACCAAACCCTTCGACCTAGAAGAACTCAAAACTGCAATGGGAAAGTTGAAACCCGGAAAAGCAGCAGGGATTGATGACATACTGGCAGAAATTATACAGCACCTGGAACCTAACGCAAAGACCTGGCTCGTGGGGATGCTGAACACATGCATGGCACAGAAAACCATCCCTTCTGTCTGGAGAAAAGCCAAAGTGGTTGCAATCCCCAAACCTGGCAAAGACCCATCATCCTCAAAGAGCTACCGACCCATTTCCCTCCTCTGCATCACCTACAAGAGAGGCTGCTACTCCAACGCCTCATACCACTCATAGACACCAAGCTGACTAAAGACCAAGCTGGTTTCCGTCCCGTCCTGTGCTGGACAGAGCTCAACCTCACCCAACACATTGAGGATGGGTTTGAGGGAAAACAAATAACTGGAGCAGCAACTGGAGGGCGAAGCAAGCACGCAGGCAGCTTGTGCCTGCCTGCGTGCCTGCCTGCCTTCCTCATGTGGAAGCTGCATAGTTGAGTTTGTGTGTGTGTTTCTTTTTCTGTCTTTCTTTCTTAGGACGAAGATCAAGGTAGACGCCGTTGGAAGGCTCAACACAAGCCGATGCCCCTAGAGATCCATCCCAAAGCTTCCCTCAGGGAGTCCAGCAAGCCAGCTAGCCAGCAAGCCCGCCTAGTCAGCCAACGCAGCCAGCCAGCTCCGCCAGTCAGCCAGTGTAGAAAGTCAGGCTGCCAAGCCAGCGCACATCAGCCCTTGCAGTCAACCATTGTAGCCATACCAGCCTTGCTCAGTCAGCTCAGCCAGGCCTATCTCGAGGCCTGGCTCTCTGTCTGCCTGGCCCGGTCTGCCCCGCCCTGCCTTGCAGCAACAGAACCAGCCTTGCTGGCAAGCCAGCCAGCTCAGAATACGAGCTCAGCAAGCCAGCGCAGCTGGCAAGCACGCAGTTAGTCTAAACCAGTTTCAGACTGGCAGGCCAAGGCAGACAGACAGGAAGACCGAGGCGCCTAGGCAGGCAGACAGGCCAGGAAGGCAACAAAGTGCAGGCAGGGGGACTGTCCGGCCTAAGGCTGCGCTGCAAGGGTTGGAGCCTGGCCAGCTCCTGCTGGTCTAGACTGAGTGGCTGTGGCTGCACAGTAAGGCTGCGGTAACCTAGTCTGGGCTTGCTGCTGCACTGGCTTGCTCAGCTCGCATTCTGAGCTGGCTGGCTTTCCAGAAAGGCTGGTTCTGTTGCTGCAAGGCAGGGCAGGGCAGACCGGGCCAGGCAGACAGAGAGCCAGGCCTCAAGAGAGGCCTGGCTGAGCTGACTGAGCAAGGCTGGTATGGCTGCAATGGCTGACTGCAAGGGCTGATATGCTCTGGCTTGGCAGCCTGACTTTCTACACTGGCTGACTGGCGGAGCTGACTGGCTGCGTTGGCTGACTGGGCAGGCTTGCTGGCTAGCTGGCTTGCTGTGCTCCCTGAGGGAAGCTTTGGGATGGATCTCTAGGGGCATCGGCTAGTGTTGAGCCTTCCTATGGCGTCTACCTTGATCTCCGTCCTAAGAAAGAAAGACAGAAAAAGAAAGACACACAAACCCAACTATGCAGCTTCCACCTGAGGAACCGAGACGCGAGAAAAGAACTGAGCGTCACTTGGGATGGTCACAAACTCTGCAACCATACCCACCCCATGTATCTTGGAGTTACACTGGACAGGACACTCTTCTTCAAAAAAACACCTGGAGAACACAAAAGCCACGGTCAACACCCACAATAACATCCTGTGAAAACTAGTGAACTCCCAAGTGGGGCGCAGACCCACAAACAATCCGTGCAACTGCCATGGCTCTGTCTTTCTCTACAGCAGAGTATGCCTGCTCAAGCTGGAGCCGATCACGTCACACCAAATTGGTCGACACAGCCCTAAATGACACCTGTCGCATCATCACGGGATGGGTCAAGACAACACCTGTCCCGTCCGTGCCTTTATGCGCTAGCCGGCACCTCCCCCCGCACATCAGACGACTGTGTAACGCTCAAGATGAATGGAAAACACAGGAGATAGACAGTGAAGTCTGGAATGAAATGATAGAGAACACCTCACACACACAGTTTCCTTTCGTGGCCGTTTACATTCGAGGGTCGCCGGTCCTCTCGAACGGAACAGTTTAACGTCATGCCCAGGACGAAAAGATATAGAGAACACCATAATGACAAATAACAGCAGGAAGGCATGGGCCACAATCCACCGTCTTGGCAAAGACCACACCACCCATAATTCACAACGGTCACAGCAAACTCTGTTGCATCACAACTGGTGTAGGTATTGGATGGAGCCCGCACACCACAGGTATAAGAAAGACGTGATGCAGAGGAGGGAAATGGGTCGGTAGCTCTTCGGGGATAATGGGTCTTTGCCAGGTTTAGGGATTGCAACTACTCCAGCCTTTTTCCAAACAGAAGGGATGGTTTTCTGTGCTATGCATGTGTTCAGCATCCCCACAAGCCAGGTCCTTGCGATAGGTCCCAGGTGCTGTATCATTTCTGCCAGTATGCCATCAATCCCTGCTGCTTTTCCGGGTTTCAACTTTCCCATTGCAGTTTCACGTTCTTCTAAGTCGAAGGGTTTGGTTTGAGGGCTGGCTGATTGTGGTTGGTCTGATACCACTGTGCGATGGTATTCTATGTGGGTCGGTGGCGGTGTTGGTTACAACTGTTGGCCACCAGTTGTGACCAAGACCGCCACCGACCCACAGGAGAATACCATCGCACAGTGGTATCAGACCAACCACAATCAGCCAGCCCTCAAACCAAACCCTTCGACCTAGAAGAACTTGAAACTGCAATGGGAAAGTTGAAACCCGGAAAAGCAGCAGGGATTGATGACCTACTGGCAGAAATGTTACAGCACCTGGGGCCCAACGCAAAGACCTGGCTTGTGGGGATGCTGAACACATGCATAGCACAGAAAACCATCCCTTCTGTCTGGGAAAAGGCCAAAGTGGTTGCAATCCCTAAACCTGGCAAAGACCCATTATCCACAAAGAGCTACCGACCCATTTCCCTCTGCATCACCTACAAGGCTATATGAGAAGCTGCTACCCCAACGCCTTGTTGCCACTCATAGATACCAAGCTGACTAAAGACCAAGCTGGTTTCCGTCCCAGCCGCTCCTGTGCTGGACAGAGCTCAACCTCACCCAACACATTGAGGATGGGTTTGAGGGGAAACAAATAACTGGAGCAGCATTCAGAGATCTCTCTGCTGCCTACGACACTGTCCAACACCGCACAATGGTCAGGAAAAGCCTCCTCAACAACAGGCGCTTCTATGTCCAGTTAAATGACCAGAGGAGTAAATGGAAAGCCCAAAAGAACGGCCTCCAACAAGGTAGCGTGCTCGCCCCCCTCCTTTTCAATATCTACACAAACGACCAGCCACTACCCAATGCCTAATGCCAGCGTTTCATCTACGCCGACAACCTCTGCATTACGACCCAACAAGCAGACTTCCAGAAGATTGAGTCTGTCCTTGAAAGTGCCCTCCAAGAAATGTCAAGCTACTACAATACAACCACGTGAAACCCAACCTATAGAGAACACCTCACACACACATAATTTCCTTTCGTGGCCGTTTACATTCGAGGGTCGCTGGTCCTCTCGAACGGAACAGTTTAACGTCATGCCCAGGACGAAAAGATATAGAGAACACCAACATGTCAAATAACAGCAGGAAGGCATGGGCCACAATCCACCGTCTTGGCAAAAACCACACCACCCATAATTCACAACGGTCACAGCAAACTCTGTTGCATCACAACTGGTGTAGGTATTGGATGGAGCCCGCACACCACAGGTATAAGAAAGACGTTCTTTGTTGAAATACTGACAGCGTTTCGATCCATTTGATCTTCATCAGGTCATGTGTACACAAAACATACACTTTTATACTAAGGGAGTGCCCCCATTAAACAATCAAAATACCACATTTTGGTGCCCCTCCCATCACTGCAGGTGTGACACGTCAACCCTGAGTGAGTAGGTGGGGACCCAGACATATTGATGTAAATATAGTCTGTTCAGAAATTGTAGTGCCTCTCATAGAGCTTGTAGGTGATGCAGAGGAGGGAAATGGGTCGGTAGCTCTTCGGGGATAATGGGTCTTTGCCAGGTTTAGGGATTGCAACTACTCCAGCCTTTTTCCAAACAGAAGGGATGGTTTTCTGTGCTATGCATGTGTTCAGCATCCCCACAAGCCAGGTCCTTGCGATAGGTCCCAGGTGCTGTATCATTTCTGCCAGTATGCCATCAATCCCTGCTGCTTTTCCGGGTTTCAACTTTCCCATTGCAGTTTCACGTTCTTCTAAGTCGAAGGGTTTGGTTTGAGGGCTGGCTGATTGTGGTTGGTCTGATACCACTGTGCGATGGTATTCTATGTGGGTCGGTGGCGGTGTTGGTTACAACTGTTGGCCACCAGTTGTGACCAAGACCGCCACCGACCCACAGGAGAATACCATCGCACAGTGGTATCAGACCAACCACAATCAGCCAGCCCTCAAACCAAACCCTTCGACCTAGAAGAACTTGAAACTGCAATGGGAAAGTTGAAACCCGGAAAAGCAGCAGGGATTGATGACCTACTGGCAGAAATGTTACAGCACCTGGGACCCAACGCAAAGACCTGGCTTGTGGGGATGCTGAACACATGCATAGCACAGAAAACCATCCCTTCTGTCTGGGAAAAGGCCAAAGTGGTTGCAATCCCTAAACCTGGCAAAGACCCATTATCCACAAAGAGCTACCGACCCATTTCCCTCTGCATCACCTACAAGGCTATATGAGAAGCTGCTACCCCAACGCCTTGTTGCCACTCATAGATACCAAGCTGACTAAAGACCAAGCTGGTTTCCGTCCCAGCCGCTCCTGTGCTGGACAGAGCTCAACCTCACCCAACACATTGAGGATGGGTTTGAGGGGAAACAAATAACTGGAGCAGCATTCAGAGATCTCTCTGCTGCCTACGACACTGTCCAACACCGCACAATGGTCAGGAAAAGCCTCCTCAACAACAGCCGCTTCTATGTCCAGTTAAATGACCAGAGGAGTAAATGGAAAGCCCAAAAGAACGGCCTCTAACAAGGTAGCATGCTCGCCCCCCTCCTTTTCAATATCTACACAAACGACCAGCCACTACCCAATGCTTAATGCCAGCGTTTCATCTACGCCGACAACCTCTGCATTACGACCCAACAAGCAGACTTCCAGAAGATTGAGTCTGTCCTTGAAAGTGCCCTCCAAGAAATGTCAAGCTACTACAATACAACCACCTGAAACCCAACCTATAGAGAACACCTCACACACACATAATTTCCTTTCGTGGCCGTTTACATTCGAGGGTCGCTGGTCCTCTCGAACGGAACAGTTTAACGTCATGCCCAGGACGAAAGGATATAGAGAACACCAACATGTCAAATAACAGCAGGAAGGCATGGGCCACAATCCACCGTCTTGGCAAAAACCACACCACCCATAATTCACAACGGTCACAGCAAACTCTGTTGCATCACAACTGGTGTAGGTATTGGATGGAGCCCGCACACCACAGGTATAAGAAAGACGTTCTTTGTTGAAATACTGACAGCGTTTCGATCCATTTGATCTTCATCAGGTCATGTGTACACAAAACATACACTTTTATACTAAGGGAGTGCCCCCATTAAACAATCAAAATACCACATTTTGGTGCCCCTCCCATCACTGCAGGTGTGACACGTCAACCCTGAGTGAGTAGGTGGGGACCCAGACATATTGATGTAAATATAGTCTGTTCAGAAATTGTAGTGCCTCTCATAGAGCTTGTAGGTGATGCAGAGGAGGGAAATGGGTCGGTAGCTCTTCAGGGATAATGGGTCTTTGCCAGGTTTAGGGATTGCAACTACTCCAGCCTTTTTCCAAACAGAAGGGATGGTTTTCTGTGCTATGCATGTGTTCAGCATCCCCACAAGCCAGGTCCTTGCGATAGGTCCCAGGTGCTGTATCATTTCTGCCAGTATGCCATCAATCCCTGCTGCTTTTCCGGGTTTCAACTTTCCCATTGCAGTTTCACGTTCTTCTAAGTCGAAGGGTTTGGTTTGAGGGCTGGCTGATTGTGGTTGGTCTGATACCACTGTGCGATGGTATTCTATGTGGGTCGGTGGCGGTGTTGGTTACAACTGTTGGCCACCAGTTGTGACCAAGACCGCCACCGACCCACAGGAGAATACCATCGCACAGTGGTATCAGACCAACCACAATCAGCCAGCCCTCAAACCAAACCCTTCGACCTAGAAGAACTTGAAACTGCAATGGGAAAGTTGAAACCCGGAAAAGCAGCAGGGATTGATGACCTACTGGCAGAAATGTTACAGCACCTGGGACCCAACGCAAAGACCTGGCTTGTGGGGATGCTGAACACATGCATAGCACAGAAAACCATCCCTTCTGTCTGGGAAAAGGCCAACGTGGTTGCAATCCCTAAACCTGGCATAGACCCATTATCCACAAAGAGCTACCGACCCATTTCCCTCTGCATCACCTACAAGGCTATATGAGAAGCTGCTACTCCAACGCCTTGTTGCCACTCATAGATACCAAGCTGACTAAAGACCAAGCTGGTTTCCGTCCCAGCCGCTCCTGTGCTGGACAGAGCTCAACCTCACCCAACACATTGAGGATGGGTTTGAGGGGAAACAAATAACTGGAGCAGCATTCAGAGATCTCTCTGCTGCCTACGACACTGTCCAACACCGCACAATGGTCAGGAAAAGCCTCCTCAACAACAGGCGCTTCTATGTTCAGTTAAATGACCAGAGGAGTAAATGGAAAGCCGAAAAGAACGGCCTCCCACAAGGTAGCGCGCTCGCCCCCCTCCTTTTCAATATCTAAACAAACGACCAGCCACTTGAAACCCAACCCATCAAAAACCCAACTATGCAGCTTCCACCTGAGGAACCGAGACGCAAAAAAAGAACTGAGCATCACAAACTCTCAAACCATACCCACCCCATGTAACTTGGAGTTACACTGGACAGTTTAACGTCATGCCCAGGACGAAAAGTTATAGAGAACACCAACATGACAAACCCTACACTTAAACCCTCTATATTTAATAAAAAACAATTCTGGACAGGAATCCTGTATTGCAGGAGTGCCCAAAAGGTACATCGTGATCTACCAGTAATCACAAAGGCTGTGCAGGTAGACCATATGGCATGCCCCTGTATATAATCTATCACTTGAATTAAGGTGACTTGACACCAGCTCAAATGTTGCACACAAACATCAGTAGCAAAAGTACAAAGTTATTGTGACAGTAATAATTGCTATAGTGTGTGTTCAGTAACAGGAATATTCCTGTCTCTCCAGCTCTTTAATAAATAGAAAAGGGTTTAATCAGGAGTTGTAGTAGCCACAGGATAATCTAAGCGGTGGATATTGCTCTTGTCTTCATGTCTTTATGTATGTAAATTGTCTTGTTGTTTGTGTCAAATGCGTGTATATGTGTTCTGCATATACTTGGCTGCTGTGTTGCAAGATAATGGGAGTTACTGATACTATGGGAGTGAATGGGAGTGAAAGGGAGGTACTGTTACTATGGGACTGATACTATGGGAGTGGATGGGAGTGAATGGGAGGTATTGTTACTATGGGACTGATACTATTTGAGTGAATGGGAGTGAATGGGAGGTACTGTTACTATGGGACTGATACGATGAGAGTGAATGGGACTGAATGGGGTGTACTGTTACTATGTGACTGAATGGGAGTGAATAAAAGTGAATGGGAGTGAATGGGACTGAATGAGAGGTACCGTTACTATGGGACTGTGTTTAACAAAAAACTGGAGAGACCGGGAGACCTCTGTTACTGAACAAACACTATAGCAATGATTTTGTCACAATATAGAGCTATTTAACACTGTTACTGAACACACACTATAGCAATGATTACTGTCACACTATAGAGCTATTTAACACTGTTACTGAACACACTATAGCAATGATTACTGTCACACTATAGAGCTATTTAACACTGTTACTGAACACACTATAGCAATGATTACTGTCACACTATAGAGCTATTTAACACTGTTACTGAACACACACTATAGCAATGATTACTGTCACACTATAGAGCTATTTAACACTGTTACTGAACACACACTATAGCAATGATTACTGTCACACTATAGAGCTATTTAACACTGTTACTGAACACACACTCTATAGCAATGATTACTGTCACAATACAGAGCAATTTAATTTAGGTAACCAAATTGACCCCAATAGTAGATCTTTACACTCTCAATAGTTCAATTGTTGTTAAGCATCTGCTTAATTTCCAAAAAAACTACACAATTAGAGAATGTAGAAGATTGCTACTTTTGATCCTTGGATTTTATAATGCTGATTGTAGCATAGCGATAGTGGTTAGTGACTGAGCTTTGTTAACATGAGTGCCCGGGATCGTTTCCCACCAATTTCAAAGAATGTTTGTTGCTTCGTGCCAATTTTCACAGAATGTTTGTCCTTTTACCTACCAGACAATACTCTTCTCACCTCTAGTCGATTATTTATTCAGCGTTTGAGCCACGGACCAACATTTGAGGCCATCTAGTCTCTCAGACCCATTTGAGCCACTGACCACCATTGTGAGAGTCTATTAATGTGAAATGGTGGTCCGTGGCTCAAACATGTTATCACTTTTGAAGTTACTTGTTGTGTTTAGATATGTAAATACTACTCTTTAAAGCCGTGTTTCGGTAGTCGAGTGGGTACTGTCGACGGTTAGTAAACATTGAGGCCGGGCATAGTTGTTTATAAACCTTCGACACTAACCATTCGGCTACTGAAACACTGTTTTACAGTTTCGTACAAACATCATATATAAACATCATAACAAGTAACTTCAAGTGATAGACGTTTGAACACACAAACAACAACAGCGTTAAGTATTAAATAACATTTATCACTTACTTGCTCCGAAGACCGATGGTGACGTGGCACGTTCCAAACAAACACTGACCAAACCTACCTCCACGCGTCTCTTCCGTATTTGAGGGCGGCGGCACTTCCTTCCGGTGTGAGGCCACGCCCGCGAGATTTAACCGGGAATCTATTGTAGTCATATTGTAGTCATATTGCCCCTACGTTACATCCGGGTCCCTTGGTCCCATCCGCTTCTAATGCAAAATAGCGTGAATCTTTTTTTTTTTTTTTTACAATAACGTTATTTGTCAGAAAGGAAGCCATTGAGGGTTAAAATGGGTCTTAATGCTTCCAACTCATATAACTGTCACCAACAACACTTTTAATGATATTACATGAAGCAGACAGCCCTGTGATGAAACCTTTAGCATTACACTGTGGTTAATACGTTTTTATTCACAATGGAATGTTATTGTACTCTTAATATATCATGGTGTAGCACAGCACAGTAGATTCATATTTCAATCGATCTGGGATGTTAAAATTGTGCAAAACTCTGTTCAATGAATGGCCTCTTCTGCTACATTAAAATTACTAAACATTAAACGTTACTTATACCTGTTATTGAGACTCCTATAGAGCATGTTGACATGGATAGCTTGGTTAGTAGTATCTCTGTTAGTTAATGCAGTTTGATTGATTCAATTAATAGCCTATTTTATTAGACAAAAATGTAGAACAGTAGTGTCATAGAGTGGAAAATGCCATTTGGTTTAATGTCACAGAATGCAGTGCCACGTAGAGCAGCATGATAAATGGTTAACTTTATAGTGTGTTCAAAAATGGCAGATCTGCAAGTTCAGTGTCTTGAATGAGATGTGCTGTGAGTTTGCATATCTGCTATTGTCCAGCATAGGACCGTTGCACAGTGAAGTATAGACAAGGCTTTAGGATTTATAAGTCGTTTTTAGAATATAATAGAATATTCACTCCAGTGAATAGCATTTATCCATTTAGATAACTTTTTGATGTTATTTAATTACTTATTTTTACACAGAAACATAATGTGTGTCTTTACAATAACTGTAATGTAATAATAATACTAATAATGTAATGTAATAATTATTAATTAAATAACCTTATTTTATTCTGAAGGAAACCGGATGTCTTAAATTAGCTAGCTCTCAGACAGGAAGTTCTAAATTAGCTCAAAAGACGGAGCCTTTTGTTGTCTGTGATGTGTTTGTGTTCCTCCTCGTGTCGGACGGGATCATTGAACTCTACCGCCCCCACGTGGACTGGAGGAAAGACACTTTTCACTCAAGTGGCTTTGATTGATTGATTGTTTGATTGAAATATTTATTAACAGTTTGCAGAATTTACAGTACATTTCAAGCACAAACTCAATACAAAGACTGTTAACTGTGAGTGGACGACCCAATTAAGCATTACACTTGTTTACAACAGGGTCCACATTGTTCAATTCATCAAAACATTTAGAGACATACAAATAGACATTTCTATGTAGCTAAAGTACAGAACAGGAATTCATCATATAGGAAGCAAAAAGGGAAAAGATACATATACAGTGAGGGGAAAAGGGGGGGGGGATTCAGATTTTACAGAGGCCAGTTTCGAATTGCAGCCGTCCGTAGGTACCCTTTGAGAGCGGTTTTGAAGGAGTCAAGGGATTCACATGTCTTAATGACTGTTGGTAGGGCGTTCCACATTTTGGTGGCATAGGAGCGAAAATATGGCTGTAATATCCAGTACTCATTTATTTCCCCACTACATTATTTTTAAACTTTTACTGGAGCTTTTATTTGTATCTATGTATCTATGTACAATGATTGAATACTATACCTTCACGTACCCTTAGATCATCTGGTCTGGGTCTACTAAAGGAGAGTCACAAGGCTAAATTGGTGACCAAAGGTGATCAAGCTTTTGC